>NW_006298040.1:200028-224011 GCF_000327345.1 Myotis davidii
AAGTGAATTGCAGCTGGTTGGAAAAATACAGCTAACTTTATGCTTCGAGTAGGTACTTTGGTCACCCGCGCGATTTGTGGACGCAACTAGCACTAACCACTGCACATGAGACTGCTGACTGGCTGGCTCACTCAACTCCTGCATGAATCGTGCGCGCCTCCCCCGCGCTGGGTATCCCGCAGCCCGCCTGCGCCATGTCTCCCATTGCCCGACCGACCGACTGACACCCCCCACTTCTTCTAATGCCACTTCTTTAAAATAGACTCGCCCAGGCCGAAAACCAACTTCTGGGCATGGGCCACGAAGTTTCAATCGCACTGTACATGTGCGCCAGCACCGTGGTATTTTGTGGAAGAGCTCAAGGGGCCAAAGAGCCGCATGTGGCTCCCGAGCCAAGGTTTGCCGACCACTGTCCTAAGTCATTGCCCTAAAACCATCATGAAAAAAGCAGGAGGACAAACGCCCATGTGAAGAAGAATTCGGATGTCCTATGTAATAGCCAGAACCATCTAGGTGAGGTCATCTTGGACCTTCTATCTTAGCTAATCTGCAGGCAAACTCAATCCAGGGGAAGCCAGAAAATTTGTATATGTTTCCATTGAGTTATTATGGTCTAATTAACTATTTCAGAAAGTTATTATCATATTGGGTTATTCCCACAGTTTATATATTTATTTAGGCACAAATCTTTACCCAAAGATATATTTATTTAAGAAATACCAAAGCACAGTAAGTCTATGACCTTTGCTGAAAGATTATATAGAAATTCCATGATTTTTCCATTATGAATGAAATATCCTGTGATGCCTAAGATATGTTGTCATTCAAATCTAAGTTTGGTGCTATGTGGTGCGGAGTGGGTGGGAGGGGAGAGGGTGTGGATATCCTCATATTGTGCTTGGTTTATTTTACTATTCTAAACCTTTAAAATATTTTCAGAACTTTAAAAAGCCAAAACAAGAAGTAGCTGATCAGCTTCAGTTGATTATTGTTAGTTAAAAATATAGTTGAGCCATTTCATTTTAATTTTATCAGTCAGACCAGGGAAAGCATACAGCACATGCCAGCCAGTCAAATAAAAAAAAATTAAATCTTCAAATATTTTAATGTGTTTGATGGAAGGCAGTTAAATTATCTGGTTTTCTAAGGACACATGGATCAGACAATGTACCAGGCAGCAACCCGGCAATAGGTTATTCCCTTATAAATACAACAGCAAGGAATATGCTTTCTTTAAATGGGAATTTTAATTAGGTATGTATGGGGTGTGGGAGAGAGGAGGTAACAGGTACATCAGCCTTGGATGCTTCAATAGCCCTCAATTTCAGAACATTTTAATAAAATCATTTGGAGGAAAAAAAGGAATTGAGAAGTGGTTGTTTATAATCTTTATCCCACTTACTGTTAAAATTCATACTTTTCTCTGCAGAAATATTAATGTCTGTGATTACAAACTGCTGATTGAAGATGATACATAGTATGTGGCATGCCAATCATATTTTCCTAAAATTCAAAAGATTCTGAATTAGAAAACAAAGCTGGCCCTTCAACTTTTGCATAAAGAATCCTGTATACAGTCCAGCTGACATGGCTCAGGGTTGAGCATCGACCCGTGAACCAGGAGGTCATGGTTTGACTCCTGGTCAGGGCACAGGCCCAAGTTGTGGGCTCAATCCCAGTAGGGGGCATGCAGGAGGCAGTCGATCAATGATTCTTTCTCATGATTGATATTTCTATCCCTCTCTCCCTCTTCCTTCCTCTCTGAAATCAATAAAGATATATTTTAAAAATATTTTTTTAAAAAGAATCGTGTATACAATACTAAGTACAAAGATAAATGTGTGCCCAACAGCAGAGCGATAACTGTAATAAAGAGAAAAGAAGCAGTAAGTGTAATGAGAGAGTGGGAACAGCAGAACCCAGAATGGCAATCCGTACCAGTGGCTTCTTCAATACCTTCTAATTCTAAATAAAGATAAGCAATTTGAATAGTTTCGGCAGGACTTTGTGTGTGTTTTTCCCCATCCCTTTTTCCTTCCTCTATTTGTGGACATACAACATTGGGAAAGAAAATGATCACATGGTGAATTAATGAAAATGCCTTATGTCTTTATCGCATGTGAATTCACGTTCCCATGTATACTCACTGGCTTCCGGTTACAAAAGTCGCCTGGCCACATAGACAGAGGAGGTCCCATTAGCCCAGTTAATCAGAACATGAAGTATGGTGGGGTTAAGACCTGGGTTGAAAATCTAGAAAGTGGAATAAAGGCTAGAGGCTCACAGAACCATGGCCCGAATTCAGGAGGTCTGACTCCTACTCTGATCTCATTTCCACCTGATTCACGTGCAGATCACTTGCCTCACTTATTTAACAAATGCAGTTGTGCCCTCCTGCGTGCCAGCACCCACTCTGACCAGCTGGGGCACAAGCTCGGAGGATGGCTGTGGCTCCTCACAGTCCAGCAGGGAGGGCAGGACTCAAAAAAGTGGACCACAGCCCGAGTCCTGTACATGCCACACAAGGAAAGACCACAGAGTAACATCAAATCAATGAGTGGATAAAAAGAAAGACCACAGTTATGAAATGAAAGGCCACAGGCAACGTGAACATGCAGAAAATGCCAGCCAACCCCCGCGGTTTGCTAGGATTGCAGCGAGGAGAAATTGCTGCTTCTACTAGTACATGGGAGAGTTCTCCTGAGCAGCAAGGACAACTGATCTCCTTGGGAAAGCATCGTTTCCGATCAGAGAACACAGGGGCCTTTAGAAGGGCTGCGGGCGAGCGCGGGGCGAGCTTGCGCAGCTCCTCTCAGAGAGAGTGCGTTGCTGCTGGTGTCGCAAGGAAGCCGCCACAGCTTCGAAACCTTTCCGGTGGCAGGTGCTCAGCAGACCAGCCCAGCCAAAGGAAGCGGGTATTGAAAAATTTCCTGAAATGCCCTCCACCTACAACCCCTGTTCAAACATAAAACTGTACTGTAATCCTAGTCACTTACTAGTAATCACTCAAAATGCAGTGTCTTATTTTGGGTAGGGGAGAGAGGGAAGAGTAGGTGACCACAGTGTTGCTGTTTTTTATATCCAATTTTTAGCCTAGGCTTTTAAAAAACACATAGTTCACCCAAATAAATATGACTTTTCCCAGCTAGTGCCTTCAAAGTACAGCTCTTATATTTTTGTTCTGTTTTTCATTAAGTTACTCCCCTTTGTCTTAGCAGGTTAAAGATTACAATCCCATATTTTGGGATTTTGTGTGTTTTTTTCTTATTCTCACCTTCTAATCAAAATTTTCTTTTTCTCTCTATTATTTTTCTCAATACCCAAGCAGAAATAAAATAACTTGACACAATTTCACTTTTCTATTTTATACCACATGTCCCCTTAAGAAGATGTAAAGAGAGCTGTGATTTTAACATTGACAATCCTACATTTGAAATGGAGATGTAATGATAAAAAGAGTAAATCTGAAAAATAAGGTCAAATCACAGAGTGTGAGGAGCTAGTGTTGGAAATTCCCATCACAAACATGTGCCACCCCAGCACAGGTGCTCAGTGGCACACAGGGCACCAGGTGGGGCTGCAGCCTGTGACCCCTTCAGGCCTGGGCGAGGGGGTGACTCAGTGACCTTCCTCCTCAGGAAAGACATACTGGTCACAGACCCTACGACCATGCCACCCACTGCAGGGACTGTCGTATGACACAGCAGCTGGTGAGTGTCCCACATGGATTTCTTGGGGATTATCCCCAAACCACATGTTCAACTTTGTTTGTATGGTAACATATTATTTTTAAGTTTATTTCTAAATGATAATAACTGTAATCTATTTAGAACCTATCATGTGGCAGTCGTAATGTTGCACACATGATTACACACATTATCTAATTTAAACTGGGCAAGAACCCTATGAGGAAATATCTCTCCCTAGACCCCACCCCAATTTTTCACGTAAGGAAGCTGGGCTATCAAGGTTACTCAACTTGCCTGAGGTGACACAGCGTGGCACAGCATAGCAGCACATGGCTCTCCAAAGCCTGTGCCTTCACTCACTCCACTCCATCCTCATGCCCAAATTGCCCATAGGGATTCCCAGGATATACACAGCATCTGATCTTTATCAAACCCTGGAGACAGTCAACACTGACCCGATCCCCAATCACAGATAAGACAACTCAGTTTCAGAAATAAAGTGTCTGAGCAAGTAAGTGCCAAAGCCAAGCCAAGTCCTTCGGACCCCCTGCACCAGAACATGAGAGCAACCATGTGGCTAGAATCCAGCCAATAGAGAGAGCACCTCCAAGCTAGACCATATGTCCCAACCCCTTCCTGAGCTATAAGCTCTAAGGACGTCTCCTCCCAGTGACACCTTGACTTCCTGTCTTCCGTTCTCCAACCTCTTCCATTCCTCATCCTCGGCCATCTCACCCCTGCTCCAGCACCCTCCACAGAACAGGAAACAGAATCTAACCAGAGGCACAGAAAGTGGGCTCGCGCACAGATGCACAGAATAATTTTCCTTTCCACATCTCTCTATTTGCACCTGCCTTGGCATTCTCATGTACCATAGGGACTACGTCTAGAAGGATTTTTGTCAGCAGGGGGTTTTGGGGGGGGGATGTGCTCTTACAAACAACATTTTTAAAGATGTGAGGGAAGCAGTGTCCGGCAGAGAATGATGCTGCACTGAGATGCAGGCATGTCTCTGGAGCTGGATGGTCATTCTGGGTTCTTCTAAATTGAGGCAAAGGCAAGAACTTTGTCCCACGCAGCAACCACTCACTGGATATGGCTACCCTGGGGAGGGGGCCTAAGTGGGATGAGGCCGATCCCTTGGTCTGAAGATGCATCCTGGTCTTAGCTGTGAGCTCTCAGCAGGCCACACTCTGGGCAGCTGGGGAATGAGGGCCCCCGGGCTGAAGGGCAGCACCTGGGCTGCACCCCACTGCGTGTGTTACATCAGCTACTGAGTTAACTACTGCTCTGAACATGGGCTCCTTTCAAGTAACCAGGAGAAAAGCACCTTCTTCTCTTTCTTGGCATAGGAAGGAATCAACATACCCCCTTACCTGTTTGACACTGAAGTCAAACCCGTCCCACCACGGGACGCTGCCTTCTCCATTTATGCACAAATGAACGCCGTTCCCAAGGCCCACTGGTGCCCTTTCCTGAGGACGGGATTAGAAGTGTGGCGGCAAAGAAGAAAGTGCAAAAAAGGGGTAAGAAAAGGCTTCCCCTTCTGTGAGATGGCCAACTACTCAGTCTCCAATTCCGTCTCAGATGTTCTACTCTTTCTACCAGGTTGGGTGGTTTCTCACTAACTCTTTGGCTTTGTCAATACAACCCACCAAGCTCAGCCAGCTCTGCCCTTCTGCCCTCTGAGCCTGCTGACCAGAGGCACCTCTCGATTTCTCCAACCAGAGGACCCTGCAGCCCCTCTGTAGTCCTGCCTCTGTCTGGCCTCCATGTAACCTTCATCCTGTTTGACTCTTCCTCCTGCATTGGTGTTCTTCTTCCAGCTCCTACCTATCATTGGCCAGGAGCCTGCACAAATGAGACACAGGAGTTGCCAAAACTGGTATGTGGCCAGATCTGAGCCCAGAATGGGTTTTTTTTCCCATCAGCAATGTTCTAAGAAAACATGTTAATTTGAGTGTTCTGGGGGTGTGGCATAACCTCCCCCAGTTTTCCACAGACCCATTACTCTATTTTCTTAAGCCAGCTGTTTCTCAAATCCCTTGCAGGTAAGTGAGTTCAGATACATAGAAAAAAGGCACATAGGCACAGATGGGAAGTGAGCTAGGAGGCGACATGATGAGAAATCTTAGGAAGAGGTAACAAGCAGAATCCAGACTCTCCCAACTTAGAAAGAAACTATTGTCATTTTTGATATGGTTATTTTAATTATATCTTTGGGGAAAGAATATATAATATATTATATGTAATAATATACTATATGTTACATTAATTTTGGTTGCCATGTGATTGTTTTAATTATATCCTTGAGGAACAGAGAAGAGGTTTCCTATTCCCTTTCTCCACCCCGCCTCCCGGTATTTTAAAGTATTATACCTTTAAGTACTTTATTTCAAACTGAGTTATTTCAAGGAAATTCAGAACAATTAGAACTAAATAAAAGTTACTTATACTGGTGTAAAGATATGAAGGAAACACATATAAGATTTAGGAGTTTTTATAAATAACCAAACTCTAGACTCCAACTTTCAGTCAGCTGTAAGAATGCATGGTAAAGCGAATATAAAACTTTGGGAATCACCAGTCTGTATCAAGAGCAAGCTTGTTATCAGTGCTCATTATATCTACATTTATTTCCTAGCAAGAAAGATGACTCAGTTACTAATTACGTTTGGGGGCCATCACTGAAGACAAATGGTCTCGATGCCAGAGGCAAACGAGAGTGTATCTGGCAACCCACCCGCCCTCTATCTAAATACAGAGGTAAAGAGGGGGGATTCTGAGTCATCCTCACATTGTATGTCTGAAAACAATAAAATGAAAGATAAGTTGAATTAATTCCATTATGCTCACATAAAGATATGAAATAAGCCAAGGTACTTCAAGATTTTGAGTTTCAAAACAATAATACTGGAAGCAAAAGGAAAATGAAGTCATTCACAGACTACGACAAATTTTTGACTTGAGAGTCAGGCTCCAAGAGTATTTTTATTCATGAATTTGAAGAAGATTGTCAACTCTGTCATAAATGGTAGACACAATGCACTGATGTCTTAAGTTTTAGAAACCATTTCTTAAAAATACCTAAATATCAATCACCTAAGTTTCTGTCTTGAAACTTGGCTTTTATCTTAGCATTCCTAATACATTTTCACTATTCAAGCTTCCATTATAAATATCTGTTTTAGGTTTTCCAAAATCATGAGCACAAATCAGTACTATTCATTTCACTTCTATTGGTCTTAGGTTCAGGTAAAATAGAAAGAATGATTTTAAACTCAGAGTTATTTTAAAATATATTCTACATAATCCCAATTTTGTTATAGCAGAGATTCAGGTTGGAATTATGTTAGAAGAAAAAAAATAAACACACACACACACACACACACACACACACACACACACGAAGACAACAACAATAGTACCTTTTATCATACCAGGAGTCTTGAAGTTTGTTTTTCTCATAACCCGCCTATTATAGAACATTTTGGAAGTTGACCCAATTCAATTTGTAGCTAAACAAAGCACTGCTGTCATCAAGGGAACTTGGAACTCTGCTAGCGGCATTCTCCTGAAGGGGTCCCTATAGCAACACCTCTATAAAAGCATCTTATTCTCTCATTCTTTAGCCGGACCCCCTGCTCACTGACCAAATGCACTGATCCCCGATGCCAGTGTTTCTGCAAAGGCAGCTTCACATTGATCTATGGAAAGTGCTTCAGATGCACTTTCCGGGGGAAAAAATAACAGCTTTCAAGTCAATATTTAAGAATTCAAGCAGTCTCGCTATTTTTAAAATCTTAGTAACTTTTTACGGTTTATTTTTTGGTTGAAAAAATATTGTTCAAAATATAACCTTAGATCCACAAGTAAAGTTTTAATTTTAGAATTTGGGAAAAAGAAATAGAATGAATCTTTTGTAGACCAATCTTATGAGAACATTTACATGTCTCATATTTATATCTACACAATCTTGTTTATTTCTAATTTGTTCCTTGAACTTGATGAAATGTTTTACAACTATCTAATGTGACACAGGATAAAAATTATAATCACAATATAAAATAGATATTGTAGAAAGTTGCCAAGGGAATCATATGGTTTTAGAATATATACACAGCCCTGGTTGGGTAGCTCAGTTGATTAGAGCATTGTCCCAATACACCAAGGTTGCGAGTTCGATCCCCAGTCAGGGCACAAACAAAAATCAACCAATGAATACATAAAAAGTGGAACAACAAATTGATGTCTATCCCTCTCTCTCTCTCTCTCTCTCTCTCTCTCTCTCTCTCCCTCTCTCTCCCTTACTCTTTCTCTCTAAAATAAAAAATAAAGTTTTAGCATTTAGAAAAAAACAATATTGAAGCAGTTTTACATTATTTAGGTACATAAAATATCACTTTTGCTGTCTTTTATTTTGTTCCTAGAATATGCATTTAACAAAGGCAAGAAAGCTAAAAAGTTTCTGTAAGTCAGGAGAACTTGAATTTTATTTACATGGTTCCTTTTGCCTCTACCTGCTTTTGAACACTCAGAATCAGGGCTCCGTCTGAAAGTGAACACATTCCAGGACGTATTTCCTAAGCAAATCTGAGCCATTATGTTTCACTTATCTTGACACGTTTAGGGCTAGCAAGTAAGTTAATTAATTATTGGGAGTAAAGTAACCCTGCAGCTTTTGAGAGCAAGCCCAGGGCTTGGGAGTCACCCTGGAGAATGACACGTGTAGCAGTGAAAAGTGTGGCCTTAGTAGTCACTTGACATTTATCCACACAGATATTTTTAAGTTTTTAAAATTTTTCTATTATGCATATGCTCCTCCCTGCCAAACACCAATACAATCAACATTGAATCCTTCAACCTTATTATTCTTGTAAGTTTCACCTGTATTCACACAGGAATGAACCAAAGATTGCTCAACTTTAAAATCACTTAAAAATCCCCATGTAGACACTTCCTTTGCTGCAAGAAATTTAAAAAGGCACCTCGAAGGCAGGACATACTTCTAAGAAATAGAAGAAAAAAATAAGAGATGGTCTACAATGGATTTACAAATAGGTAGCATGTCTTATGTTTTCGCATTTCTCATGTAAATCTTATTCCCAGTTGGTAAGCAGCCACTCAGTACCAAGGGCAAGGAAACGTGGGGGTGAAAAGTCAGATTAAAGGAGGTTTGTAGTCCTCAGGAAGACTGAGTTTCTTCATTGGCCTTAAGAAGGGTTTATTGCACACAGCTTATGTGCCAGGCACTGACTCATAGAGGCATGATTTGGGGAGGGGTAGGGCTGGGTGAGCAAGGAGAAAAGAGGAAAAAGATGGGATCCTAAACCTAACTGCTTTGTAAACTTAGTCCCTTCATCTCAAAAGTATGGGGTTTTCCTCTCCAACAATATAGTTGTGTGGTGTGTGTGTGCATGTGTGCGTGCACGTGTGTGTGTATATGTGTGCGTGTGTGTGTGTGTGCACTTGTGTGTGCGCGTGTGTGTGCACATGTGTGTAAAAACATCAGGAGGCTATAGCCACCTCACGTTTATTTTATTACTCTGAGAGGTTGAACCTGTGGGCATGTGGGAACCCAGCGTGAAGCATCTTAGCTCATGGACATAAAGACAGAAAGGCCCACGAGGAGAGACGTGGGCAAGGTAAGCATGCTGACTTGTTCAAAAATAACACGCTCTCTCCTCTCAAGCTAGAGCAAGCAGCCAGCCTGACCTTCCCTGTGGTTTCCAGTTTGCATTGTCAAGGGCGATACTGTTTCTTTCGGAGGAAGAAACGATGCAAACATGGGGAGAGAAAAAAATCCCAGTTACAAGACAGCAATGACAAAGAAATGCCATGGGAAGGAGGCAGAAGAGCAGTAAGATATGGATTTGGAGGCACTTTCAGTCTAATCGACCACCTTCCAAATTACGTGAAGAGCACAGTTACAACAGCATTTGGCCCTATCGCTCAAGCTCCCGGTTCTCTAGGATAAGGCTCAGTGGGATTATCAAGTGTGGGTGCCAAGTGGACAGCAGGCAGGAAGGGGAACTACAGGCCGCTCGGAGCAAGGTGTCTTCATGGGATTATCCACTCGGGGCTCGGCCTGACTCAAATAGTAATTTCACAAACCACTGCAGTTATGTGAGTGCCTTTCATCACTTAAGGCTCTAACCTCAATGGTAGAAAAACAACCCATAAACCCTTAGGTTTTTGTGGCGCTGTAAAGTGTCCTTTGGTTTCCAGGTGTTATTTTAAACATTAACCAAATCATGCTAATTTTTCAATAATGAAACAGTTTCTTTTCTCACCATAACAGAAAATTGCACCTTCTTTTGTTTTTCTAACCTATACAACTCATTTTTTAAAAAAAAATAGCAAAGCTCTTTATCAGTGGGTTGTTCTCTACCCTCATAGTGGAATAGAATAGATTATTCAGATGTTTCTACTGAATTCTTTGTCTCCATTCCTACAATTGACCTCTTCCATTATTCCCTGAAGCAAAGGCAATGGAGAAACACAAAATAATATTTTGTCTTCTGTCTTGATGCCTTCAGTCTAAAACTGGCAACTTGTTAGAAATGTAAATTCCCCAGCCCCACCCCACACCTACTGCATCAGATCAGCGACCTGTCCCACAAGACTCGCGAGGCGGTTCTCACCCACAGTCGAGCCTGGGGGCTACCATCGGCACCACCAGCTGTAAAACCCCGAGACATCGTGCTGAACAGCGTGCACCCAAAACCCACTCCTGGGCAAGTCTCTCCACCTCTGTTTCCTCACCTGTAAAATGGGGATGCTGCTGATCGCGGCCTCATAAGATTGTGGGGAGGCTAACACGAGTTAATATCTGAGAAGCACGGAAAGCACTGCTTAGTATCTAGTTTAGCGCTGCTGTGAAATAAATATAAAAACTAGATAAAAATCCGATTAAAGGAGCAACATGATGTCTGAGCCAACTCCTGTAACCGTGCAGAAATGTCATTTCTTCAATGTGACCTTGATTCCTTTCTTTCCCTTTGATTCAAACTGGCCTCCTCCAGCCCCGGACTCACCGCCTCCTCCTCCCTTGCACATCCACTCAGCACACTGAGGTCCTGATCAGCACCTAACACTCCTAGGAGCAAAGACTCGGGTCTGTTGACCACAGAGAGAGAGTTTCGGGCAAATTGGAGACAACATCTAGGTTTCAGTGGTTTCAGCTCCAGGCCCAGAAAAGTGGTGAAACCAGAAGAAGCAACTCCTCAGCTGACACCAGGACCATATGCGCTGGTCACATACCCCTACCCTTGTGCTGGCCACTCGGTAGAGGCCCTGACCCTCACTGGGACCTTAACTCCCTTTCTTACCATGATTACTTCCCCCCACACAACCCATCCCCTGGAAGCCAGGTCTTTGAGCTTTGGCTCATCTATGACTCCGGGTGCGGGTCACTTCCCAAAAATAAACACTTTCTTTGCCGCAGACCCTGTGTGTGTCTTACTGGGCTTTGATGCGTGCAGGCAAATGGAGCCCTTTAGTCAGATAACAGTCTGCCCTCTCCTCGCTTCCCAAGCAAAGTGCTGGGTCTCTATGTCCATCCCTTCCTGAGACTGGGTTTTCATGGGATTCCCTCCGTATCAGGCCAGTTAGGACATGGCACCCTGGGCCAGGACTCACCCTCATGGCAGCCCCCACACTGCTGTGGGAGGGATTTGATTCTTTCTTTCAGTGACTTAGGCGACCAAGGAAAGATTTCTCTCTGGTAGAGAAAATGTCAGCATTTTGTTTTCTTAAATAATTGAAAAAGGAAAGAGTAATACGTGACTCAGGCTTACTTTAAAATTGCCTCCTGCTTACTTGCTATATCCAAATAGCTTGCTATTCTTAATGGGTTATAAAAATTTTTTTAAATCCTCACCTGAGGATATTTTCTCCATTGATTCCTAGACAGAGTGAAAGGGAGGAGGGAGAGGAGGGGGAAAGAGAGAGAGAGAGAAGTATTGAAATAAGAGAGACACATTTGTAGGTGGCTGCCTGCACACACCCCTATGGGTGCTGGGGAACCTGCAACCCAGGTGCTCTAGACGAGGAATCGAACTCATGACCCCAGACCCTTAGGTCCGGAGGCCAACACTCTAACCACTGAGCAACCAGCCAGGACAGATATTAAAAATACTTAATGCTAGTTTCTGCATCATCACAATATTTCACAGTGCCCTTGCAAAGAGATTATCATATTTGTAGGTACAATAACAACTCTCTCCAGTCACTTCCTGATAAGGTGGGGGTGAAGGATATCTTCAAAACCGCAATCTTACACTGGCCTTAAGCATTTGAGAAATCTATATTTCTAAAAATAAATGTCTGCAACTTTAATAACAGTCTTTAAGATTCTAGTTGTTATTGTCATTACATAATACTTAACATTTTACTGTAACCAGTATGATAACCAAGGTAATTTTTACTAAAATTTATATAAAGGTGGGGGTGAAGGATATCTTCAAAACCGCAATCTTACACTGGCCTTAAGCATTTGAGAAATCTATATTTCTAAAAATAAATGTCTGCAACTTTAATAACAGTCTTTAAGATTCTAGTTGTTATTGTCATTACATAATACTTAACATTTTACTGTAACCAGTATGATAACCAAGGTAATTTTTACTAAAATTTATATATATATAAGCCCCCGGGGACCGAGCCTGCAACCCAGGTATGTGCCCTTGACCGGAATTGAACCCAGGACCCTTCAGTCCTCAGGCCCAAGCTCTATCCACTGAGCCAAACCAGCTAGGGCTACAATTTATCTTTGACTCTAATTTTTACAAACAAATGTATGTTTGTATTTTTGCTAATTGTCAATTAATGTTCATTCAGTTCTCTCATTACCCTGGTTAAAGGTGTGGTCCGTTTATTATATGTACAGTGGGGTCTTGACTTACAAGTTTAATTCATTCCGTGACGGACCTCGTAACTCAAATTACTCGTCAGTCAAATCAAAAAGTGAACGAGTAAGACACATGATGCTGGGCTGATGTTGTGGCATTCACTGTGACGTTCGCTGCGCCAACTAGCGGTGGGGTATCTGAAGCTGGCTCATAACCCGAATTTTAGCTCGCAACTCAAAGCAAAAAATCGGCTGAGAGATGGCTCATATCTCGAAAAACTCGTTAGTTGGGACACTCGTAAGTCAAGGCCCCACTGTATTTAAAATGCACAAAAATCTACTTAGCAATTAAAACCATTCATTTCAGTAGTAAATGTCTTGCTTCTTGTAAAACTGCTCATTTCACATGTTTTACCGGAGAAATTATTCACATTGGAGAGCCTTCAAGGCAATAAACCAAGATCTTTTATTGGGTTAAGAAGCAGTTTGAGTCCGTGGCCTGCCCAGTGTCACCAAACCAATTAGCCACAGAAAGTTAGAAATAATGCTCATCACTGTCAGATACCGCAACTCTCTTTCCTCTGCAGTTGGAAAGATGAGCTACAGAGAGAGTTTTTTAGGGGATGAAGTCACTTCCAAGGGGAGAGAGCAGAGGTAAAGAGAATTAATGTAATGCCCAAAACTATAAAACAGTGACCCCTTGCATTTTGCTCATTTGCGTCCTGTGTTAAATGGGTGATGTGGTGTTGGTGTGTTTTCCTGGTAAAGCTCACCCGCATAACATACATCTTAGCCACAAAATTCTGGGGCAGGGAGTTGCCTTCAATCTAAAAAGTGGAGTAAGCATTTCAGGAATGCAAACACCTACTGGGAAGGGCGGGTCTTTGTCATTCACTCCTCAGTCCCAGCTGCTCTAATTAGACAACACTTTGCTGAAAAGCCTCCAGCAGTGAAAAAGAAGGGCTGGAGAATGAGAAAGAAGTACTTCTCTGAGGGTGAGGTCCCCTTGGAGAGAAGCTAGGGAGAAAGGATGAAAAAGTAGGTTGGATCCCAGTTCTCACAACGCTCCTTCCCACAGATGGCTCAGAATCATCATTCTCCAATTTTAAATATGGGAATGAATGCTCAAGAAGCTCTCAGAAAACGGATCCTCAAAAAGGCTGAACATGTAACCTGAGACTTGCACAAATGATAACTCCTCTGTGTGGATTTCCCTATGAAAGTCTGTCATCCTGGCACTCTGGCATATAGGTTCAAGATCAGGTCAAGCATTTTAAAAAAATCTGATTAAGATGATCAAACACATTGTGATAATAGCACCTACCTATCCTAAAATAACATTACCCTAGAAGGCAAAATTCTGTGACTAAGAAACAGAGCAGCTTCATTTTCAAATATAGTAGACAATCGACCTGGCTGGGAGGGATTGGGGGAGGTAAGAGATCAACCAAAGGACTTATATGCATGTATATAAACATAACCAAAGGACAGACAATAGGGGGGGTGAAGGCATGTGTGTGGGGGGGTTGGTGGCCCGGAGAGGTCAATGGGGAAAAAGGAGATATATGTAATGCTATATGTAATACTTCAAACTATATATATATATATACTATCGCTAAAGCTCTGTTCCACCTGTTGGAATCATAGAATACATTTGAACTTTTTTTTTTTTTTTAAAAAGGCAAAATACGTTAGGGATGTTTATTCAAGCTCTGAGTCATCTCTTTATCAGTTAGTTTCAAAGACATAAGCATGCAAGAATCTCCCTATTCCAACCTGTGAAAGTGGGCACCAACACCAATTACAATTTGAGCCTCAAAATAAGGGAAGAATGAAGATATACTATATTGACGTCTATCCATATAGATACTTGCAGATGACATTGAGAGAGTTGTCTAAGGCCTAGAGCTCTGTTTGGGCACAACTCTCATGCAGTTCTGATCCAAACTGAAGTTTAAAAACCAGTGCTTTACATCCTTAAAATATTTGTCTGATAATGTAATTATGTTGATTGCTGATAACATTTGAGAGAGCAGTGAGATGGCATTTCAATGCAGCTCAGCAGTCATCTGAAATGGCTTTCCATTTTTAGAGTGTGTTGTCATGGGGATAAACATGATCTCTGGATTCAGAATGACCTAAGTCCACCACCACTTATAGCTGAGTGACCTTGAGCCAACATCCTACCCTATCTAAGCATCAGTTTCCTTAGGTCTCAGAAAGGAAAACTGACAGCAGCTGCCTCACAGGGCTGCTGGGGGGTTCGATGGGCCCTGTCTGTGTGACACACACAGCACAGTGCCTGGAACATAACAGGCACTTCATCTGTGATAACGTATTTTATTATTACCTTCAACCTTACCTTTATCATGTGAGTATAGCCTCTTTAAAAATATTCCGTTTAAACGAAGTTTCTCTTACAATGCTCGCAGCACTATCAGTCATGTTCTGAGAGACAACTATTGCATAATGAGCTGAATCAGAACAGAGCGGACCCTGGCTAATCCGCAAACATGTCCATGCATGTCTTCCCGGTGGCCATTCAGTCAGCGATTACATTGCTCCTGCTGTGGTTTCTTTTCTGTGCTTTTTTTAAATACGTACCAACCTGTCTTTCTTCACTAATGTTAAATCGAATCCACATTAGCTGTTTGCTTCACGCAGTTACTGGTAGGTATTCACATTCTACGGCTTTCGGATATATGCACAGTAAATAAAAAGTGTTATGCATGAACTAATTGGCAAGCGCTGGGGAGGAGGTGTGATGTGACAAAGCCTCGGCTCACAGGTACTGATGGGAATCACCGGTTAGTGCAGTGGTTCTCAAAATTGGGGGTCGTGACCCCTTTGGGGGTGGAAGGACCCTTTCACAGGGGTCGCCTAAGACCATCGGAAAACACATATATAATTACATATTGTTTTGTGATTCATCACTATGCTTTAATTATGTTCAGTTTGTAACAATGAAAATACATCCTGCATATCAGATATTTACATGACGATTCATAACAGTAGCAACATTACAGTTATGAAGTAGCAACGAAAATAATTTTATGGTTGGGGGTCACCACAACATGAGGAACTGCATTAAAAGGTCGCGGCATTAGGAAGGTTGAGGACCACTGGGTTAGTATTTGTGGCAGTACCAGCACATACTACAGTGTTGACTTTTGAGTTCTTTACAATGCTCTCACACACAGTGGTTTTTTGTTGTTGTTTCAATAAATTGGTTTCTAAGAGTATATTATATTCAAGATTCTTGATGACTGAGTAATCCTTTGCAACTTGGTGTGTTTACTTTGCTAAACCTAATCTTTTTTCCATCAGCATAACTTCTAAGGACTACATTCCTAAATTTGTCAGAGGTAAGTAAATAGAGAATCATTACTACAAAATTATCACTCCAAAGGACAGTTATTTCCAAGTGAGATGGTGACACAAGACCAAAAGGCTTTCAAAACCTTGGCAAGGGACTTGGGTCACAGCAGGTATAAGAATAGGACAGCCAGATTCTTAACCTTCCTGTTAAAATTAGCTGGAGGAAGTACAAAAATTATCTTACATTCTCCCCAAATCTGGCTGTCAAAAATCAGTGGAAAAATCCAGCTTTGTCTTTGAACTTCCTCAAATCTAATTCCATTTAGGCTATTGGATTAAAGAAGACTAGGTAGCCCTCAAAGCAAGAAGAGGAAATGGACATAGAATTTGACTTTATAATTGAGCATTAACAGAAGATCTGAAAAAACAACAACAGATTGTGTGCCAAAGCAAATATGTTTTATACCAATCAATTTCATACAAAAAAGCCTTTTAAAAACAAATTATACTTGAAACCTATATAATTTTATTAACCAATATCACCCCAATCAATTTAATAAAATGTAAAATAAATTGAAGAATGCATAGAATGCCAGCTTTCAATTGTCAGACAACAATAATTGTTCACATAATAAAAAGGGATTTTCTTAAATTAAATCAAGCTTTGTATACAAAGACTGCCCACCATCACTGGGGCTAATTAAGTATTTTTCAGTCTTTAGCAAGAATAAAACCTGTTGCAAATGTTTCAATAGTAGGAAGAATTTTATTAGGAGCTACAATTAGTTCAGGGCCATAGCGAAGTCACGTGGCTCAGCTAGAGCCCATGTTTGCAGGTAAAAATATAGATACAACTGCCACGTACTTTGCAAGAGGTTATGCTGCTGAAGAATATTCACCAAGATCATGAGAACTGATCACAACAGAGGTAAGCCTCTCCCTGCCTGACCCTAAACCTCAGTCACCTCTCATTGCTTTTACTCCCATCCTCAGACCACTCCCATTCCAGTTTTAATTTAATAGCTCTTACCCTTCTTGATGCTTCTTTTTTCTTTTTTATTGATTTCAGAGAGTAAAAGAGAGAGGGAGAGATAGAAACATCAATGATGAGAGAGAATCATTGATCGACTGTCTCCTGCTTGCCCCCCATGGAGATCAAGTCCACAGCCTGGGCATGTGCCCTGACTGGAATCGAACCATGACTTCCTGGTTCATTGGTCGATGCTCAACCATTGAGCCACACTGGCCGGGCCCTGATGTTTCTTAAAGGGAACCTCATGCTCCACCAGCCTAAGACTCATTTGGGGCAACTGGTGACATTGCAGACCCCTGGGTCCCTCCAGACACACTGAATCAGAATCATGGCTGCTGGGACCTGGGCTTGGTGTTTATGCAAATCTTCCCCGCTGATTCTTAAGCATCTGTTCTGGCCTGCCCTGACTCATCTCTCTGCTCCCTGATTCACACCACTCACTAACACTGGATTAATTTTTAGAGCATAACTCTGATAACATCGTTCCCTTGCCACCTTAAAATGGGTTACCGCCGCCTAGCAGGGTTCTTACGCCATATCCCAGAACTCAAAACCTTTCCCGATCTGGCCTCAACCTACTTTCTAGTCATGTCACCAGTAACCCATATAGGCCTAGTTGAACTGCACTGCAGCTTGCTTCTGGGACTATCTCCCCAGCTGCCTCCCCATCCCATCTTTGACCCTGACACCCAGGGGGGTGACTTCAGCTTCTCAGTTGCACCTGGTAAAAAGTCCCCCTCCTCTTAACACCTGGTTCACAAGCCAGCTCTCCGGTGATATTATCATACCTGTGAGTTCTCTTTCCTCCTCTCAAAATCTGCGGCACCTTATCTGAAACACTTCCATAGCAGTTCTCACATCCTTATAGGAATCACATCAATGTCTACCTGTTCTTCCACATAGCTAGTCATGCCCGCCCCATCTAAGTGCTTAAAGATGTCTGCGTGTGCACACACATACATGTAGAATTAAATTTAAAAAGAAAGATCAAATTTATAACTTATGGTAGTAGTCCTGCAAATATAACAGTATCTCAGCAGGAGGATCATGTTATATCACCTTGTGATAATTTATTCTATTGATGTCTAGTTTCAAAGGGCTTTTGAAGTGTAAATGGCTACCTTGATTCACAAATAATACACCACAAGCTATCATTTAAAGTCACAATCACTCTGATAAGAAACTGGTTTTTATTTAATTCTAGAAAATTATACTTACATTTTTTTGGCAAAATAAATGATGGCTCATTATATAATTTTTAATAGACCCAAACACAAAGGTTATACTTTTTTTTTTTAGCTCCAATTATATTATATTAGTTCCTTGCACTTAAATGCTATTGGCCGCTCATATTGTGTCCTTTTGAACATTTGCTGATATTCATAGTTCTTCAATGCAAATTTATTTCATATTTTCTAAGTGCATTATGGATGGTTTTTAAATCAGATTATTTTTTAAGTTGTGTTTTTAAATCAGATTATTATATCTTGCATTAAGCTATAAATAGGGCCTAAAGAAATAAAAATAAATAAGTTTATGAATAAAAAATCATAAAGTACCATTAAAATGAAATTAGTAATTTTATTATAGTAGAGGAATTTTGAAGTATTACAAATCTTACATGTTTTATTATCTATAATAATAAAAGCATAGTATGCTAATTAGACCAGACAACCTTCCAGATGTCCTTCCAGATGACCTTCCAGAGGAAGCTGGGCTGCAAGGGAAGCCCAAGACCTGGGTGCCAGAGGAAAGCCGGTGGGGGCAGCCAGGGGAAGGAAGGACCTACTCTTGCACGAATTTTGTGCACCGGGCCTCTAGTTTTATTTATAAAGAACAATGACCTAGGAATATATTTACCAAACTAAGTTATTTTGCACTAAAAGGGAATACATTAAAATATATTATGAATTGTCTGTATTCAGATTCTAAACAGTGACCCTCATTAGAGAACCACGGTGAGCCAGGACTCCTACTACCCCTGGCCTCCTGGGTCACATCCTAAAATCAAGGAAGCCCAGAGGGGTGGGGCCTGTAGGGACATCACATCCAACGTTCTCTTTCTCACACCTCCAGCCTTTGTAGGACACCTCTGCCATTACTGGTGGTGTGTCGAGTGCTCAGAGCACATAATCAGTATGTCAGTGAATGTTAGTTGCTGCATTACGTGGGCACTTAAATAAGTTCAGCTGTGACCATTGAACATGAAAGAGTTGGGAGAAAACGACGGGATTCGTCCAGACGCTGCTGGTGGTCCCACCAGGCTCCCCTCTGGCTCTCAAGCAAGTTTGAGGAATGAGATCAAGTCCAGATCCTGCTCTTCGCTCAGTCACTCTCAGCACCCACGTACCTCTCAGTGCAGGTATCTTGCCTCCCTGCCTGTGATTCTGGGTTTAAAGAGACGAGGTTTTCATATGAGATGGCTAACAGGCTAATTGTGCCAACCTATGAATTTGCCTCCATTTGGTGGTTTTTGACCTACAAAATCGGCAATTTCATGTGGTACAACCTAGTACAGTATCAGGTGCCCATATGGAAAATTCTGGGCTTTTACCTCACATTAGAATGTAATCACTAAAGCAAGATAAGACATTATGTGTGTGTTTTTTTTCATCACTGCTTTCTTTTTTTTCAGGGAGTATATTTTGTTTTCCTCTTTCATTGTTTGGGGATGTCTATTTTTGAAGCAAAAGTTGTGAAGATAAACATTAAATCTTCACAACAAATTAAGGTCTGTCCTTTTCATAATACCCATGTTATATTATATATGGCCACACAAAGGAAGAGAGTGGTACCCAAGGTCACACAACTACGTGGTAGAGGGAGGAGTCACACAACAACCAGCAGGGTGGCTACGGAGCTTGCGATCTTCACCATGACCTTGTGCCATCCCCCTAATATGGGGAAACAGAGGGTGAGAGAAAAAAGTTTTTGACCCTGAAAAGAAGCGTGAACATGAAACAAACACAAGATATTAGTATTGCACTGGGTCTCAGAATTAAAATCAGTATTTTTAGAAAAATCAGTGATAGAGCAATGAGAAAAACAATGAATGACAGAAGGAAAACTAGAGAAAAGGGAATTTGGCACAAGCTGTTTAAGTGTTCAGCGAGGATAAAAACCAGCCTGGAACAACCAAGCAGGAACATTCTCAGGGGCTGCCGTGGAGAGACTGCTGTCTTTTGTGCAGCTAAACCCCGCCCCCGATAAACCAGAGACTGATAAAGGGTACAGGGGAACGCCAGCATAAGAAGGTGTAGACCTGATCACTTGATTAGTGGCAAGTGTAAATCTAAAATACCACAACTAGCTGCGAGATAACATGCTAGATTTTGCCACTAGAGGACAAGGCAGGCCACATGTTTTAGATTTTTTACAGTACACAATTTGGTATTTTGCCTGATATTTAAAAAAAAAAAAGCACAGTAAAATTGTCTAGTGGCCACACAATGTGTCATTCATACATAATTATTTATAACTTAAATAAAAACGCTCTAGTAAAAATGTCATGCAAAAATGCACATGCATTGTAGAAGAATATGTATAGAAGAAATTATAAGGAAAAACAATTACTTATCCTATCCTAACCAGAGATTATAAAGCTATATTCTTCCAAACATTTTTTTCTGTGTGAATCTGTGTAATGGATTTTTATTCATATATATATATATATAGGAAAGCCCTTGCTACCTAAGGGTTATTGAATCATCCCTACATTCCTAAGAGAAAGCCTATTGATGGTAGATTATTCTTTTAGTAAACTGCTGCATTGCATTTATTCTAGATCACAGAGAATAAGAGGCATCTCTGTTTCTTTCTTTAACCCTGATTCTCGAATGTGCTTCAGTAAGGAAACAGGTCTGCGTAAGAATGCTTTCCTTACCTACAATGGCTTGTCTTGCCTCGGCCATAGAGTCTTTGTGAGGGATTGTTTCAGGACCACGATGCTACTGTTATAGCGGCCCATGCCCTGCCTGAGCTCTGGAGAACTCAATGTCCTTCACCTGAGCTGACCGAAATGTCACTCTTACTTGGCAGATATTTGGGTGTGTGGGTGGCTTATGACTATTTTCAAGTTTACTAAAGTTGTTTTTACTATTATTTTTCCATTCATTTTTGTTTTTGTTTTTTGACAAATCTCAGGAAAAGATGTGTAAAACAATATCCTTCTTCAAAATCTTTTACCAGAGCGCTTGCACCATTATTCTAAAGGCTGTCAACTATTCAATTAAACAGCTATGCTTAATTATCCAACCAACCTCCTACATTTACAGTTAGGTTGTTAAAAAATTTCACTGTGACAAATACCTCTGAAAATAAGGAGCATTTAAGAATTCCAACACTGGAGAAAATCCAACTCAATCACACTAACTAATGAATGGCAGAAAAGTAGGAGATGCTTGTAGACTAATGGTCCTAACTAGTGCTACTTTTATGGGGTGAACTGCTCAGGCAGAAAGGAGAATAAAGGGAACTTAATCACTTTAGCAAGTTCCTCTTATTTAATATCTTCTTCTCTTTTTCCTTCCCACATCCTCGCTCGCACAGGAGCTGTTGTGGCAATCTTGCTGTGAGAGATTAGAACACTTCTCTCTGTGGCTGTGTAAGATGCCAAACTTGGTAGCAAGCAGTCCTCTATGTTTTCATTCCCTTTAGTTCTCACTTCATTGAAAATCTGGGGTTGCCAGTCGTCATCAAGGGAATGCATTAGGTCAAATGTATTTTCTGATAGAAATTCGTTTTATGCCACATGGAACTCAACTACTGTAAATTAGGATCACGGGAATAATACATCAATTTAATTTTAGGTGGATGGCCACCCAGAATTAAAGAGACTAATGCCTACCTTAGGTTTGTAGATGTTTTGTTTAAGAATGATGACAGCAACATTTTATTGGCCATTTACCTTAGGTGTAAATGCCTCACATTTTAAAAAATGTTGCACCAGTCCTTTGTCTGTTTGAAGAACCTATAAACAGTTTAGCTGGCCTTCAAGACACTTCAACCCCTACCATCTATCTACTTCATCAGAAACAGATGTCTCAGAGCAGAATGGGTGCTAAGGAAGATAGTAGAGAATAAAACAACATCAGTGTCAACAACAAAAACCACAGAAACTTGAACAGAACTGCAATGTTGAGGCCCTGGGCTCTAGGCAGTAAGGACGCAGACATGTATTATGTGATCTGTACCTGGAAGTCTCTTAATAATGGACCAAATAGACAATTTACATGCAGATGACATTTATAATGAGTAAAATACTCTGAGACTGAAAAGATCAGTGATCTAGTATCACATGAAAAGGCAGGTGCTTCTACAAGGATTATTTTATGGTTTCACTCTGAGTAGATACAAATTAGACAGCCAATGAAAGGCCTGACCAGTAGATGACTGGGTTGTAGGGCAAGCAAGGTCAAGAGAAAGAAAATGAATCCTCTCAGAGAGCCAAGCTGCCCCTCTGTATGGGTGGTAGTGACTGGGAGGGGGAGCAATGGGTCATATCAGATTTACCAGGGGAGCTCTTTCAAGACGCACACATCTTGGCTTTCTTCCCGTGCAGCGCTGCTAAACATTAGTGGGGAGAGGGAGACATGCCCCTTTTAAAGAACTCAACTACATTTCTCCTCCCTCTTTTGCATTGAGATTGGCCCTGGGGACCACTGCCCTGGAGAGACTCAACCAGCTGGGCCCTTGGGAGGGCACCCAGCACAGGAGCACCTTCTGAGACAGCAGCTTGTCCATCTACAGCTCCAGGTCCTAGTAAACAGTTACTCAGCTAGTTATTTGCAAAAGCAAACCTAAGAAAGCCCAGAGTTTTCTGTTTTGTTTTGTTTTGTTTTAAATATATTTTATTGATTTTTTACAGAGAGGAAGGGAGAGGGATAGAGAGTTAGAAACATCGATCAGCTGCCTCCTGCACACTCCCTACTGGGGATGCGTCCATAACCAAGGTACATGCCCCTGACCGGAATCGAACCTGGGACCCTTCAGTCAGCAGGCCGACGCTCTATCCACTGAGCCAAACCAGTTAGGGCGAGAAAGCCCAGAGTTTTAAATGCTTTCTTTTTCAATATTTCCTTTTAATAGGGATCACGGGTATTTGCTAGCCATTGTATGGGATTACTAAAGAAATATATAATAAAGAAATAATCTGTGAATCATCTTGGTTATCTGAGAAAGGCTACTAGTAATCTCAGAAAACCATTTTCTACCAGGAAATTCCATTGACTCTCATTTATTTTAAGTTCTTACCTTTTACAGGCTTTAAGTAAAAATTCACTAATGTGAAAATATTTCATTCTCTTAACAGAAAATCAATCACGAAAATGAGTGTGGGTAATAAGTGGGTCTAAACAGACAGAGGCATAGGACATCAATTGCAATCTGATAGCCACAGAAATAGAAGCAAATGGGGACGTTTTGTCTGAGAAGTCTGCAGTTAACAACTTATCCATTAATTCACATCATCCATGAATATTTGACAACTTTGGGTCAAGCAAGAATCACTTGTGCAATCCCGAGGGATGTTAGGGGGACAGCAGAGTGTGACAAGCCACTGTGGCTGTCTTAACTAAACATGAATTACAGTCATCCACTGGAAATATTTACTTAAAGTAAAATAAAAGATTTAGAAAAAATCTCAACACAATCTTTCATATTTCACCAGCTTGTTTGTTTATTTGCTAGTTTGAAACTACAGTCTCAATATAAAAGCATGCTTAACAAGAGAATCAGAACACATTTGCCCCCTAAGGTTTTTTTTATTTATTTCTTTACAATAACTGTGTAAATTGTGTTCTATCGATGAAGCCTGATTTAATGGGGGGACAAGGACACATTTGTAATACTTTAACCAATAAAGAAATAAAAAAAACCAACATCTCAGATAATAAGAAAATGTTTAAGTTAAGAAATTGATGGGGGGGAATCCATTTTTTTTCTGTTAATATTCCAAGTAGATCATAGTACATTATGTATTTTTAAAAAAATATATTTTTATTGATTTCAGAGAGGAAGGGAGAGGGAGAGGGAGAGGGAGATAGAAACATCAATGATGAGAGAGAGTCATTGATCGGCTGCCTCCTGCACACC
>NW_006298040.1:224042-228329 GCF_000327345.1 Myotis davidii
AAAAAACATGAGCCTCCTATATGTTCTAAAAATCATTACTTCTCTTTAAAGAAATCCTGTATGACACCTGCTAGGTGTAAAATACTAATCATACCTTTGTCATATGGTCCTGGCTTTCCTAACTTGTCTGTCACTAATCTCTAGCATGCATCATTTGCTCCACCTGAACTAAATTACGATGTGCCTGACCTATCTTAAGCATTCCCACCTTCATTTTCCTAACTTGTCTGTCACTAATCTCGAGCATGCATTATTTGCTCCACCTGAGCTAAATTACAAGCTGTGCCTGACCTATCTTAAGCATTCCCACCTTCAGGCACATTGGCATTGCTAGTGATGTTCTCACCAGAGGTCCCATGCACGAAATTTGTGCACTGGGGATGGGGAGGGGTGGTCCCTCAGCCTGGCCTGCACCCTCTCACAGTCCAGGACCCCTTGGGAGATGTCTGCCTGTTGGCTTAGGCCCAGTCCCCAACAGGCAGACATCCCTCTCACAGTCCTGGACCTCTCACTCCTTACCACCCGCCTGCTAGCTGTTCCTTACTGCTCAGCTCACTACTCCTTAGCACTGCCATGGAGGTGGGAGAGGCTCCCGCCACTGCCACTGCACTCGCCAGCCGTGAGCCTGGCTTCTGGCTGAGCAGCGCTCCCCCTGTGGGAGCACACTGACCACCAGGGGGCACTCCTGCATTGAGCACATGCCCCCTGGTGGTCAGTGCGCATCATAGTGACCAGTTGTTCTGGTCGTTCCGCTGTAAGTGTCGCTTAGGCTTTTATTATATAGATTCTTAAACCTCTATTCGTTTGGATTCCAAATCATCCTCTTTTTCAGCTTTTTGTTTTTCTCTCACCCTCCTTTACAGTCTCCCCTGGTGTCTTCTCTCCTTTTGCTACAAATATTGGGGAGCATCAATTGAGCAAAGATCACTGCCTTCTCTACTGACAATATTCCTTTAGGAGATCTCATCCAGATAAATGTCATCTATCTGATCCTGAATCACAAACATTGATTTTCAGCCTTGAATTCTCCCCTGAGCTCCAGCCTATTTGACAAAACTGCTTTCTCAACAGCTCCTAACTGGATATCTCCTAACATCTCAACGTGAACTTTCTAAAGTACATCATTGATTCCACACCTCATCCTCTAAGCCCCAGACACATTTGCCAAATCTGTTTCACAGAGCAATATGCTTGTTGTTAACATGGCCTGGAATGCCCTCCCCCATTTCAAGCTCCATCCCTCTTGTGCAGGCTCTGATCAATGTGAACTCTTCACCTGTGTTCAGTGACAACCCTATCTCAATGAGCATTGTACAAGTTTATTAAATGGTTAGGAGAAGAATAAATGAGCAACCACCTATGGCTTTTCTTTCATAATACTTAAAAACACTGCTGTAAGCTACTCCAAACTTTCTTGCTAGAAACTATACATTCTTTTCCGAATTTGGAAACACTGGAACAGAAATCTGTTCACTGAGCTGTTGGGAAAATGTGTCCCTAGTGGGGACTCTGAAAACTTTATAAAGAGGGTGTGCTGGTAGCAGCTAACCCAGAGTTCATGGTTTACAAACTTCAAGGCCACTGTTGCCTCACCTTTAAGATGCTGCTGTTGGGCCTATGACCTCTACAGTCCCATCCCATTCTAAAATTCTGTGCTTTTATGCTTCAAATATCTGATATGTCTTGAGTAAAACTGGGGACTTGTATATAGGAATGAGATGAGAGGCTGAGCTGGCTGCTCTAATCAAGGCTATCCAGGAAGCAGACCTGGGGCTGATCCAACAGGCTTCTTCACTATGCCTTGTGCTTCTCTCCCAAAAGGGCGTAACTGGAGCAGAGGGTAATTTTAAGAAAAGGGAGTTCCCCTCTGATCTGTGTCCCTTGGTTGGTACTTCCTTAGAGAAGAATTACTTGTCAATATCCACTGAGTGGCCAGATTATTATGACCAGCCAGATTATTATGACCACCCCATCAGTACAAAGAAGTGAATCAGTTATGCAAATAATAATAATAAAACCTTGAGAGTATTTGCTTAGGAAGTTTTCAATATTCAGTATTTTTGGAAGTGTCAATGAAGTACTGATGGGGTGGTCATAATAATCTGGCCGGTCACAATAATCTGGCCACTTAGTGTATATCTAAATGTCAGCTTTCCATAACAAAATATTTGTAAACTATTTTCTCATTTCAAAAATGTTATGGTTATAGTTTAAACTTAAGTCTCCTTCAATTACTCTTATTTCTTTAAGCCTTCCACTCCACATGGTGACTGGAAGTATTAGATGTTTAGTTAGGCTCAAGGTAAGTGTGATATATAGGCAGAGTGAAAGAGACAGGTACAGGAAGCATGATTTTATAGTTTCACTAATGCCATCTTAAAAAATAACTGAAAAGAGATCTTCCTCCCTATTATCTTCCCTTCCTGTTGAATTTGACAGCCTTAAGTAAATTGGGCATTATAGACAGTCTAACTTACCAGAACACTGGCTTATTTCATAAAGGACTGGTTCTCTCCAAAGGTACAGACAAAATGTGCCCAACCTCTGTGAACATGAGTGCTTCCATAGTGGGGGGAGGGGGATGGGGGGTACAAAAGCAGGTTAATAATAAGAATACAATAATTAACAAATGATAATATAAGAATAAGCTCTGTGTTTGTACACTCACAACTATAAATCTACTTTTTCTTGTGCATATGCCCAAGAAAACTGTGGATGTCAAATTGATAAAGTAAGGTTCAGTGAAACTACTTTTCACATCTTTAAATCTTTAAAGACATAGATGATCTTTCTTAAATTGAATGTGAAGTGATGAATTTCTTTGTCATGCACAGCTCTAGGGGCTCTAGATATTTTAGACAGCCAACAGACAGTTGAGATTTGAGCAACATGATGTTAGCCTATGAAGCATGTGTAGGTAAATTTATCTTTAAAAATAGAAAAGACATGCATCTTACAGTCACTAAAACTCCCTACGGTATTTTCCTCTTCGCCTCAGACTTTCTACCTTATGAAATTTATATGGTTGAGCAAATGCAAGATAAATACCTGTGGGATTGGGTTTAATTCAGTAGCCCAGATACCTGATGAGTAAGCATAAACTTCAGAGACCGTGGGAATTATTCCTCAATTGTAGAATGCATTTCTAATGATAAAATAGTCAAATAGAAAGCTTTTCTCCTTTAGAAGAATTCCCTTTTTCTTTCACAGTCCCTTTGGTAAGCATGGTATTAAATATCTTTCTTTTTATATGATGACAATTGTTTTATATGTATACTAGTGTCCTGGTGCATGGACTCATGCACATTGAAAGGAAATTAATTAGAAAAATATTTTAATATTGCTATTCGCTCTTTCTCTACAATAGAGTGATCAGAGATGAAAGAAAATTAGTAAAATGTACATGAAAATAATATATAAATTGGTTAATAAATAAACAATAACTACATGATATAACATAACCCACTGCTGAAGGTGGAATCGCATGGCCCTGCGAGGAATTGGGCTCCCTCCTCTCTGTTTCCGGGGTGCTTCACACGAGAACTGCCGCTGCCAAGTCACCACAGCTCAGAAGCTCCTGCATTGAGCGCCTGCCCCCTGGTGGTCAGTGTGCGTCATGCCTACTGGCCAGTTAGATGGTCAGGTGGTAGGACAGTCGCTTAGCCTTTTATATATATAGATTTTTCTCCATTTTTTTCTGAGACTAGAATTGATCCATGAGCTCTCTCTAATTTAGTAGCAGAATCACTGAGTTGATAAAGTGATAACAAACATACTGCCCTTTTATTACACCTAAACAAGGTGAGAGAGGAAATATTTCCTGGGGCTCCAGGAGGAAAAAGCTCATGCTTGGAGCTCAGATTCAGGAACTGAACATACACATTAAAATATTAAAACCATTCTTCTTTATATAATTCAATTACTTAAATCTCATTGGACATTTTTTCACAAACTCAATGGTCTGTTAGCAATATCTTCTTAAAATAAATATGGTTTCAGCTTCAGGAGTTTCAAAATAAAACAGCATACTCTTAATTTGGACATTGTATACTCTTAATTTGTAGAGTTAAAAGAAAGCTTACTATTTATATATCACAAAAGGAAAAAAAATGTGGCAACTATTCATCACTATTGATAGTTAATAATGGCTTCCAGGAGTCTGAGTAAATCTGCTTTTGTTATGCAGAAAGAGAATCCAATAGGCTGAGTGACAGTAACATACACATACTCGTTCAATACTTGTCTATTTTCGACAGATGATACACTGACCTACAAGAGCATTTTATG
>NW_006298040.1:228937-230837 GCF_000327345.1 Myotis davidii
ATAAAAATGAATAAACTACAAAAAGTTGCATGACTTAGGTCAATTTCTTTAGTAAGAATCCCAAACTAGTGATTATAAAACTGATCATTTGTATAACTAAATTTCTACTGCTTGTCTATGGTAAAAATTAAAATCCATTGGTATGCTCACTTAAGTCAAGTGTATTCAGAGATAATATTTTGTTTACACCACTAAATCTGTTACCGTGTGCTTATCTTAAAAAAGCAATGGCAAGCGTGCAACTGCCTATCTGTCCTATAGCGTAGAAGATCACATGCAGGCACTCTAATAAGGTGCCACTAGTAAATGGATGAGTGTTAAATACGTGGGATGATATCTCATTGGTAAGAAGTGGAAGACAAGGTAAGTGGAGGTACAAGAACTATTATGATGATGAAGAGTAACTAGCTGGGTTGAACCCCAAAATAACATGGGACTTGAAAAGATTCTGTCATTGATTTGAAAAGATTCAGCAAGTAGCAGCAAAAGCCAGCAAAACCATTAGTATGAGCCAGGACTGGATGATATATTAAATGTAGTAGCATTTGACAAGCTCTAGAACTTCACATATAGTAACAAAAATAAACAGTTTAACAATAAGAGAATAGATTTGGTTTGGCAAAAAACCATAGAAGAGGTGACAAAACAAGACAACAGATGGCAAGGCTACAAGGAACAGCTGTCACTACCTAGGTAAGGAGGAAATGATAGTCCAAACAGATCTCACCTTTGTATAGCTTTCTTTTAGACACAGGAGTATAAAATGCACCATCTATGTAATAATTTTTATTTAAAAGGCTAGTAAATGGTGATAATTATGATAAAAAATGTTTCTTAATTAAAAAACAACAACAAACAAAAATGTCTTTTGTGTCTCTTTATCTTATACAGAGAATTGGATGCAGAATATTAGGATGGTTCATGACCAGATAGAAGCTATGGTAACTTTTCTCCCTTATAGCAGAGGTGTTATTTTGCTGGCAGATAATTCAAAAAAGAAACAAACGGATCTGTTGGAAATCTGCCTCTGTATTTTTCTTCTAAGTAATGACAATCTTTTAGCTCCATCTCCTAGGATCAGTTTCCTCTTTCTTCTTGGCTTTGCCCTCAGGCAATCTAAATTCTTGATGTTTAGAGAAACTCAGAGATGGGAAGGAGTTGGAATCACTGGAGGAAAGTGTTCCTCTAGATGGTTCTTTATTTCATAAAGAAAAATTTGTAATCTGTGTAGTTCTTAGAAATTTTAAATATGAATTTATGCACTGTGAAATTTAAAAGCTCTTACTCAACTATAGCCATGGTAAAAATGGTATTTCAATAAGGATCTATATGCTCAGTAAGGGTATAACAACTAGTTTTTCTCTCTTCTTGATAGAAACTATGCTATGATTCTTCTCATGCATTTGTACTGTATTACAATAGCAAGCCTATAGTAAGACAATCTCGGAAGATCACCTTCCAGATCTAAGACACCAAAGAGAACTTGGAAATGGGAATGGCATTGTTGATCTGAGGAGGTTTGAGGTGGTCTAAGGTGAGGAAACCTTGTTCATTCAATTGAATATAGGGTATCTACACTAATAAAAGAGAAACATGCAAATTGGTGTCACTCCGCTACCCCCCCCAGCCAATCGGATGAGTATGCAAATTAACCCAACAAAGATGGCGGTTAATTTGCATACGAAGGCGCCGAGCGAAGACTGAAGACAACGTAGAAGGAAGCCAAGCGCTGCAGAAGGGAGAGAAGCTGCAGAGAAGCAAGCAGGGCAGCGGAGGCGGGAGGGAAGCAAGCGGGTGGTGGAGGTGGGAGCAAAGCCCACCTCAGCGGGTTTCGCTCCCTTCTCTGCTTCGCGATGGCCACAGGAAGCCCTATTCTCGCAGGAATCTTCCTGCAATGGGC
>NW_006298040.1:230902-239885 GCF_000327345.1 Myotis davidii
TCGGTAGAAGTTCAGGGAGTTCAATGCCTAAAGCATTTGCTGTAATCTAGAGACACTATTTATGGATGATGGTGCCATTTGTCAAGACCATGGACAATAGTAGACTCAACTAGGCACAGAGTTACCTGAATAAACTGGGTACTCATCCTTAACCATGGGATGGTCAATGCATTTTAGACAAACCAATAGGCTAAGGTTGACTTTCAACCACCAGTGCATTGAGACCTCTGGTAGGGGCAAATGAAGCAAGCGGAAGATGGCTGCCTAAGCCAATGACAAAACCACAGCAGGATAAGGATATCATTTCTTTCCTTTCCTTAAAGGTTCCAGGCAGGATACAGCCCGGCTGAATGGCTACAAGAGCAAAAATGAAGTTCAGGCCATGGGCAGAGGGTCACCTTCGACACCCATAGGAAAGGTTACAAATCATGAAATGATTTGAGAGTCAGTAGACTTAGTAATAGTTTCAGTAGGAATGGAATTTAAATAGCACCGAGAGAAACAGTTCATGTGATGAATCTAAGCATTAAGCAATGTGAAAGGATCTAAAAGAAGAGTGAGGTGTGTCTGTTCCTTACTGATTCCATACCGGCGGTCTTACGGTCAGTCACAGGCTGTGTGTAAAAGGCTACACATGCTTTGGAAACATCTCTGTCCACCTGCCCCTTTAGTTTATCCACCCAGAGACTCCTTGTCCTGGATTGTGTTGCCCCTCGATTCCCACTCATTTTGGTCCAGTGTCATGTCCCCTCAATAGATGCCAAAGGCTGGTGCTCCACAGCTTAGGGATAAGGAGCTCAGTGGCTCTTCCCCACTCTCCACTCCTCCACCTTCCCAGTTCCTTCAGCCCTCAGTGTGAGTGAAACTTGGATCGAAGTGAAGAATGAAGGCATGTTAATTAGCACTACACTTTCTTCCAGCCTAAGTTATTCACTTCCTCATTTAAAAACAGACAGCATCTGGTTGTATATATTTTTGTTATTTTCAATCCTTTCTGGAACAAGTAGGATACAAAGATGTCTCATGATCTGAAACCCGACCCGGAGTTGTTTTATTTTTTTATTAATACCTGTCAAGTTTTACATAGTTATAAGAGAGAGAGAGAGAGAGAGAGAGAAGTATGGAAGGAATGGAGGGAGGGAGAGAAAGACCCAGTCCTACTCTAAGAGCTAACTTAGTGGGAGAGGTGTCCCTTTTGTGGCCACTAGCCATGAGCCGAGGAACAAACTAGGAGTAAATATGAGACAGATCAGAATGAAGCGGCAGCAGCAGGGGCCGGCCAGGGCAGAGGATCTGTGTATTTCAGACTAAAGTAACTACTGTGCAGGTGAAATACTGGCAATCATGGCCGGGAACATGAGGCAAGACTTCGGCGTCTTGGCCCTTATTATTTTCATGACTTCTCACAGCTTTTCACTCCCACTCACAGCATGGAAATGCGAGCTGAGGCAGCTGTCTGGGTGATTCAAGAGACAGGAAAAGAAAAGCCAATTGCCTATATACGACATTGGAGCTGGAGATATGTTTTGGCTTGCCTCCTTGTTCTCAATGGTATATTCTGCAATCTGAGGACTAAATTCAGCTTTAATATAACACAGGTGGTGTTATGTTGCAAAAATGTGTGTGTCTTTTTAAACGACATGTTACTGATGCTCTGCCTGTAGCCCCGTGGGAATCAAAAGAAAGGAGGCATCGGCTCCTGACATAAATCTCCTTTCCAAGTGCCCTTTCAAGTCAGACGTGGATGGCAGGACAGTTGCTCTCTTTCCGGGTTAGCTAGTGTAATCATATGTGAAGAAAAAGTTTAGCAACTTCCTCTGAAAATATCCCATAGCAATGGGAAACGTGTACTAACTTGGCAAGATATCCACTAAAATAATATCTACCTATCTACGTATCTACCTATGTATGTATCTATCTATCATTATCTATCCTTCTCATGTATTTATGTGTGGTATTGGAGAGATTATTGCTATATAACTTCCTAGGTTGCTTGAACTTTAAGAAACACATTATTTAGATAATCTTGGAAAATTAAGCTATTTACATGTGGGGAACATTTTAGAGACCCATGTAATATATTTTTGTTTTATCTCACTGATAGAATGCTAAAAATCATCCCTATAGTTTGGAGGGATAGTTTTTCTTAAAGTACAGAAAGCTTCCCAGCTGGCTGGCTCAGTTGGTTGGAGTGATGTCCTGAACACCAAAGAGGTTTTGGGTTTGATTCCCAGTCAGGGTACGATACCAGTGTGGGCACATATGGGAGGCAATGAACCGATGTTTCTCTCTCACATTGATGTTTCTCTCTCTCATTTTCTATCTCTCTAAAAATCAATAAATATATCCTCAGGTAAGGATTTAAGAAACAAAAATAAAGTACAGAAAGCTTATCCATTTCCATTTGGACTTGCTTCTTTTAACCCATGTGGCTAAAAACATGATACAATCTCTACATGTTCTAGGCATCACATTTTCTATGTTAAATTATTAAATAGATAACTAGCAATGAAGAAGTAGAGAAATGGATTCATGTTTCCTCTCTTAAACCAGAAACAAAAGCTACTTGGGACTTCAATGCATCGGTTGTCCTTGAAACCTAAAGGGAGTGTCTAAAAGTTCTGCATCAATAATTGGACCCTCATTAGAAGCTATTCTGGATAACAGGAAATAGTTTTCTTTATCCAACATATAAAAGCTCACATTAACATGTAGCTGGTTAGAAGCAACTCCGCCAAGAAGAAACACATACAGCACTTCCGTCCTGCGGTCTGCATTCAAGACTGGTTCAACATTACCTTATAAAATTCTACTTGTGAAGCATCAATAAGTGAGCCAATTAAAACTGATTATAGGTTAAAACTACACATAGCTCTTTTTATCGTTCGGAACATATGACAATTTTACTTTTCTAAATGCAGATGTTTAAAGAAAATTTTGTGATTGCAATTAAGGCTTGGGGCTTTTACTAGTTTAATTTTTTTTTACCCTACCCGGTTTGGCTCAGTGGACAGAGCATCAGCCTGCAGACTGAAAAGTCCCACGTTTGAGTCCAGTCAAGGGCACATGCCTGAGTTGCAGGCTCGATCCCCAGTAGTGGGTGTGCAGGAGGCAGCTGGTCCATGATTCTCATCAGTGATGTTTCTCTCTCTCTCTCCCTCTCCCTTCCTCTCTGAAATCAATAAAAATGTACTTAAAAATAATAATAACTAAAACTAAATAAATAAAATGTTAAAGTAATTATTATTCACACTATATATGTTGATTGAGTAATGCTTGGTTTTAACTAAAATGAGCAGAGTATGCTATTAAATTAGTTGATATCTTACCAAAACTAAAGTTAAAACCTGAAGTTCAGAAAAGTAGTAATTAACAATTACTATTCCTAGATGTCTTAGACATGGAACAAAGCCACTTTCCCTAGCAGAATGACAAATGGGTTAACGTTATCACAGATGCACTGTAGGGTAGGATGTGAGCATTCCTCAACCCTCCATCTTCATCGTCTATGGCTTGGCGATGCTTAGAGAGAAGGAGCCATTCTTGTTGTCTGCAACCCAAGGGCTCATCTGGGGTGTGGTAGAGGGGGGAGCTCATTGGCAGTTCTGTCAGAATGTGACCTAGTTCCCGAAACCTGGCCTGAGAATGAATGTGAGGAAGGGCCAGTGCCCAAGCCAGAGCACCAGCTCAGCAGTAGCCAGGGAGATGCCTGGGGCTGCCTGCCATGAGCTCAGGAGGAATCTCAACCCATTTCCAGAGCATGTTCTGTCCCCTGTCCAGGGACTCATGGCAAAGTTCTTCAATCTTGGTTCCAACCTGGTCACTAGCTATGAAGGGTCAAGACACGATGGTCAGTTTCAGAGTTAGCTCCTTTATGTTTTATACTGTTATCTCTGGAACATAGGAGGCGTTCAATTTATATTTATTGTGGAGATGAAATATCTGCTGAACTGCCACTCATTCTGCATTTCACAAACAACAGATCACACAAATGCAAAGAAACTAGCTATTTGTAGGGCAAAGATTTCAGAAGAAAACGAGTCCTTAAGAACAGTGATATATATATATATACACACACACACACACACACACACACACACACACACACATACACATACATATGCTCTGGAAGTATACATATGTATATATGTTTATTAAAAACATCTTTTTATTGATTTCAGAAAGGAATGGAGAGGGAATGAGAGATGGGAACATCAATGACAGAGAATCATCGATCGGCTGCCTCCTGCACAACCCCTATTTGGGATTGAACCTGCAACCCTGGTATGTGCCCTGACTGGGAATCAATCCATGACCTCCTGGTTCATAGATCAACACTCAACCACTGAGCAACACTGGCGGGGCAACAGCCTTATATTTTAAGCTATAGCCTAATGTTACTATTTACTAGTTCAAGTGACTAAAGCAAGTTAGCAATACCTATAGAGAAAATTTCACAACAGTTCTACTGAAGCAGTTAAAATGTGATGAGCTAAATCCCTCTCTCTCTCTCGCTCTCTCTCATCTTTACATCTCTATCTCTCTTCAAAGTCACACTGAAGAAGGTAAATTTACAAATCTAATATCCATTCAACAAATATTCAGTGAACATTTACCATATTTTGCTTTTGAAGAAGACATTGGCTCTGCCCTCAACAGCTCCAATTATTTGTAATAAGTGCTCTAATTTGAGGTAAATACGAAGTGCATAATTTTATATGAACTAAGCACACACCAAATATCAACCTTGCTTTTCAACTCAAAACAGAGCTAAGAAGTAAATGCTTATGAATGAGCAATAATTTTACCATGAGGAGAAAATTCCATAGAATTTCATATAATCTAGGTTTTAGTTTTATTTTGCCTTAACTAAATACATGACTTTGTACAGGTCATTTCATCTTTAATCATTTACTCTAAATTACTCATTTTAAAAAATCAGACTTAGGCAAGTTGATCTTTAAGATTTTTTTCCTAAAAAACTGTGGGATTCTCTAAATCTTTCAGGACACTTAGATTTCAATCATTGTGTCAACTAGAAAATCTAAAAAAAAATGCAGATCTTTTTACGGGTAATATTAAATAGCCAAAGTTGGATTTTTAATATAACTAGCTTGCTTCCAAATACTTATAGATATTTAGTGAAGTTTTATGTGACCATTGCTATCATCATAGCAAAGTTATAAAAGTATCTTCAAGAGGCAACATCACAAAACTATTGTTTTAAAAGTACAAAGTAGCAGCAGAAGAAAACAAACAAACCTTTAAACATATCAGAAATAACATTCCTTCATTGTTTGTCTGATTATTATTATAGTGGTGAAAGTTATTATTTAGAAAATGAGCCGCTGTTTTCACAAAAGTGAGACTCACGTATTTCTTAGAAAACAGATGTAAAACCAAATAGAAAGTGTTAAAGAGTGCTATTTGTATTAGCATGTTTCCAATCTGATTTAAACATGCTTTATATTCGTTTTTAACATGCATTCATTATACATAGGTGTCTACCTACTATAAATATGTAAATTAAAAACTATCAACATTTGAATGCAAAATGACTTCAGAATAGCTGTTTCTTATTGAATGAGACCCAGAAAGAACATTACTGTATGAGACCCAGTGGCCATGAATTTACTTTTGTGATAAGTTATTTTGAACCCAGGAAGATAGGTGGTATGTGACGGGCAGACTCCCAAGCCCCCTGGTGCTGAACTCCTGGGGCCGTTGACTAATGGCTTCCAGCACTCAAGGTCTAGCTTAGTGCTCTGGTCAGGGGAGTGTTGACATCAGGATGGCAAGACCCCTCCTCTTGCTTGCTTTTATGCAACATTGATTCCAGATACAATTTGAAATAGCTATGGGCTCTCTTAGACGTATGGCTTCTTTGCTTTTTCACCCTTTCCCACCTCTTACTTTCTTTTTTGGGGTGGCCCTAAAGTCCTCAGGGGCCCAAGCCCTCAAAAGTCTCATCTCCGGCCAGTGCTGACTTCTCAAGTCAGAGCAGAACTAGAAGTGTCCGACTTGAGTATTGCACATGGCGCTGCGCTCCAATGGGCCCCACACCTGGCCTAATGCTCTGCTGCATGTTAATTACCCTTCACAAATATTAAACAAGGGGCTCATATTTTCACTTTGTGGTTGGCCCTGAAAATTATGTAGCCAATCTTGCCTCACACCCATAATTATCCAGAGATCATTAGCAAATACACAAAAGAATAGCCTTGAAGGAACATGCACTAATGCATGAATATCAAGTTAGACTTCAGTTCTCTCAGAGATTGTAGTTCCTCAAATATCCACCGATAACCTTGGCTTTTCACTTCACTGCTACAGAACTGTATTTCACTGCAAAATAAGAACATTAAATTATGAAGTGTAAGTCCTCTTCCAATCTAAACAACTATCCCATATAAAACTAAGGATCTGGGCTTTTGTAAAAAATATATGCATACGTTTTTCTTTTTTTAATTTTAGAGAGGAAGGGAGAGAGAGAGTGAAATATCAATGATGGGAGCGAATCATTGATTGGCTGCCTCCTGCACATCCCACAGTGGAGATCGAACCCACAACACTGGCATGTGCCCTGACTGGAAATCGAACAGTGACCTCCTGGTTCATAGGTCAATGTTCAACCACTGAGCCATACCAGCTGGGTGGGATCTGGGCTTTTAAGGGTAAGATGTTTTCAACTCAGGCAGAGTAAAAGACTACATGAAAATAATTTAGACCATTGAATGGTCTGCTACCCTGGTCAATTTACTTAATTACAACTGCATGTTTTTGTGGAAATTTGATTTATTCCTCCAACTTATATTTACCCATCATCATATCTATCACCCAGTTCATAAACTCCTTGTTAATTACCATCTCCCTCCAGTAGACTACAGCCCCAGGAGGATGGCAACTCTGTATATCAATCATGTTAGTCAGAGGACTTGGACACAGGTGCTCCAAAAATGCTTGTTAAATGTCAGAATACACAACTGAATGACCTGAGCACCAACTACATGTCAGGTTTTGTTCAGTCAGTACTGGACATCCAAAGTTGAATAAGACAAGACCTTTGCCCTCAAGATCCTAATAGCACACACAGGAAAACAAACCAACCACTACAGACTGATGTAATTAATACTTTAATAGAAGCATGTTGAAATAAAGTGCAAAGGAGGGGGCCTTTCAGTTTGGCTGGTGATACTGGGAAAGGCTTCGCAGAGAACACAGTGTTTCCTGGAGCCTGAGTAGAAGCCCAGGTAAATAAAAGAGAAAGGACAGAGGTGGGGCCTAGGGGCCAGAACGTGCAAAGAAGGGGAAGTGAGATCAAAGTTAGATTGCGGGAACTAAAACTGGAACACCATAATCTTGGAAGGGTGATTGGGAAGGAAGATTAATAGGAGCGAGATAATAAAAATCCTTTTTGCATAATGAGTTTATCTTGAAGGTTAGGATGAGTCACTGTGACAGGAAAAGGGAATGCAGTGGGAGTTCTATTTTGAAAGATCACTCCTTACAATACTGAGGGTACAGGCTAGTTTTAACTCCCAGGTTTCTGGGCAAAAATTCCACATTTTTCTGTTCAATATTGAAGCAACAATTACATCAACCACAATTGGATAAAATGAGATAATCTGTGAGAAGCCTCAGAATTAAAGAAGCTGAAGATGTAGGCTATGAATATGTAATTAGTGTATTTCTTGGCAAAATGAATGTATGGCTCATAAAATAGTAAGTACATCATCATCAACAACAAAAGAAACCCCATAAGATAAGTCCTTGGAATCACAAAATTCTCCCCAATTCAGTAAAAAAGTCAACAGTATAATAAAGAATAAATAGATAAAAGGGATTCAAAGTGCCACGTGAACAATGTTGGTGACATTTAAGGAGAAAGAAAGCAAAAGAATGGAGGACAGTTGTACAATTCATGGTAGATACATTTTTTAAATGTGGGTGGAGACCAGTGTTTACTAAACATGAAAGATTAATATCAGTAGAGGAAGGAATTGTTTGTTTTTAATCCAAGAGGTCATTGTGAACAATGGGGAAAAAAAGAACATGTTACCATAGAAACCATTTTAAAAATACTGAAGCAAACTTTACTATATCCAAGGATTTCAAAATCTTACATAAATCACTTGACCCTGACTCTGCTTGAGGCAGCAGCCAATTTATTTTTCTCCCAGATAGTTCCATTCATTTATTTGAGTAGAAACAAATAGAAAATTATAATTTGCCCATCCTTAGCAATATGGCAAAGCTGCATATATATTCTGACATGATGACTTCTTAACTATGTAAACAAGTACATAACTGAATACCTATGATTAATAAGTACTTAATTAAAATTACAGAACATCATACAACATTCAGGAGCTATGTATTTAGATATGAATGCCACACAAAAAAAGATGTTTCAATATTCTCATCAGCCACAAATAGAAATAAAACAAAAGAGAAAAATAATAACCTGGGATGTGAATTGGTTTTCTAAGGTTCTTAAGGTACATGAGGGATATATCACATGAAATTTAAAGTCTAGTATTTTTTCCCATTATAGGTGAATATGAACCTGACTTACACATTACTGGAACTCTGAAGTTCATGGGCACCTGTGTGGTCTTCATCCCTCTTACAGAGGCTAATCCAAGGCCTCAGGTTTGACTCAACATAAAAAGGGTTAAATAGCTACCAGCTCAGTGAAAGATTTTCCTAAATGCAAATGTAGTTTTCCAGTTATAGTACTTTTGAGAAGGGTGCAACAATAGTCTTGATGGAGAGGAAATCCAGAGTCCTCAATATTTCAGGTATCCAAACACCTCTACTGTCATACTTCCCATTTTCTTTTCTAGAAACTGTGACCTAATTACACACAGATCAAAGCAATGAAAATAGATGACACCGACTCCATAAAGATTTCCCATAAGTATTACTTTGTTGTGTGAAAAGAATCTAATAATGATGTCAAGGGGTGCAAGTGCAGATTTAT
>NW_006298040.1:239921-241143 GCF_000327345.1 Myotis davidii
GCAAGTCACACACAGGTGTCAAATGACATCACTGGGAGCACCATTCTCAGGAGGACCATCTGTCAGGTCACAGCGAGGGATCCCAACTCCACAAGAATTGCACATTGATCAGGGTCTGAGTGAGAGGCTTTTTATGCTTAGGATACATTTTTGATTGGGCTCTACAGAAAGTACAGAATTATATGTAATAAATTCTTAAGATACTGCTCTTATCCAAGTAACTTCCAAGAACTTTGCAACTCTTCTTTTAAAGAGTTAAGTGAAGACAAATACTCTACTTTAAAAATATATTTATTGATTTCAGAGAGGAAGGGAGAAAGAGAGAGAGATAGAAACATCAATGATGAGAGAGAATCATTGATCTGATGCTTCATTCATGCCCCACACTAGGGATGGAGCCCACAACCCGGGCATGTGCCCTGACCTCCTGATTCATAGGTTGACACTCAACCACTGAGCTGCACCAGTCAGGTAACCTTGCACTCTTTATTGGCAATGCACAAGCCTATCCTTTCATTCTTCCCAAAATGATTTTGAACTATATACGCATGTACTTCCACCTACTCAGGCCTGCTATTTACATATATACTAGTAGCCCGGTGCACAAAAATTTGTGCACTCGGGGGTGAGCATGAGGGGTGGGGCCAGACCCCTCAGCCCGACCTGCACCCTCTGTCATGTTCCAGGACCCCGGCCGCTCCTGGCCTAGGCACAGGCCTACAGGCTTGGGGCGGCCTGGCTCCCGAGGCCCCATTTTATCAAGAGAACAAAGTCAGTGTTAGTTACAGACCTCACCGAACCCAGTACACTGCATCTGTGCATACAACTGCCTCTTTCATGTGCCTGCTTCGCCCTACTGAATTACTAACATCTTGAGGACATAGCTCTGTCTCATCCTGTTCAACTTCAGTGCCTGGCCTGGTGCAGGGACCTGAGAGGGTTTGCTGAGTGAGTGAATGAGTGACTGAATGAGCAAGTAAGTGACTGAGCAAGCAGCTACCAGTCGGGATAGTTCGCACTCCACTCTGGGCTGCCTGACACAAACCCTGGGCAGTTCCCACCCTGCTTCCAACGGCCCCACTCTCCTCTCCCAGCTGCATAGTATGTGCAGGGCAAAGGCGGCCTCGGTGTGCATGTTGGCAGATGGGTGCATTAGCACCTGCCAACCCGGGATCTCAGTGGGAGGGCCATTTGTGGGCATTGCCAGTGGCTGATCGGGGCC
>NW_006298040.1:241180-255608 GCF_000327345.1 Myotis davidii
TCAAAGGTATGGTTAATTACCCTATTTGTCTTTTATTAGATAGGATATATATATATGATATATATATATATAAATATATATTTATATATGATATATATATGATACTTATATACTATAAACTTTTAGAAACATGAACATATGAAAACATTAGCATTAATACAATTTATCGTTCCTCCTTGAACCCTTTCTTCCCTTGGGTTCCAGATCTCCCTTCTCTCTTCTTTTTCCCACCTGGGCTGCAGCTTCTCAGTCTCACATGTGGGACTCTCTCTCCTCACTCTTCCACCCCTAATGTTGGATGCTCTGCTTCTCAAACCTCCTCTCTTTTCTTTCTGTCCTTGTTCCCCGGGTGGTGTCAACCAAGTCCATAGCCTTAAAGACTATCTGTGTGCTTATGATTTCCAGATGTCTTCTCCAGCTGTGCCCTCTCCCTTGATCTCTATAGTCATATAGACTCGACTACCTTCTTGGACGTTTGGATGTCATCAGGCATCTAAAATATAACATGTACAAAACAAAATCAAACACCAAAAAACAACCCTTGATTTTCCTTCTCAATATATTCCCCAACAGTCTTTTGTTTTTCCTCATTTCAAAATGAGAAATGAGGGGACAACTTCCATCCCTCTCTCACACACCCTACACCCTGTCCATCAGCAAATTATTTTGGTTTTACTTTAAAACATATATCTAGATTTTTACCACTTCTATCCCTTGCCACTATTTAAAATCTAGTCCAAGTCACTCTTACCTCTCTTACCAAACTTACCTCTCTCCTGGTCTCCCTGTTCTACCATTGACTATCTATATGATATTAAATATATGACAGTCACTTAACAAATACTTATGAAGCATTCCCCATTAGAAAGTGTAGCATGTTGGTCAATGTGCAGGGCACTGATGTGAATTTGACCCAATTCCTGCCACTCTGTACTTGGAGCGGGTGGATTAGACACGGTGATGTCACATAATGTGCAGCAATGTCAGATTGCATAACAGTGCTACACGTGCTAAAGGAATGTAGACAGAGGAGAGAGAATTTCTGATTTTATCCCTGAGAAAGCTTTTATTGAGGAAGCTTTGGAGATGGGCCTTGAGTTTGGCCTTGAAGATAAGTTGAGTTTTAGAAGCAGTCAATAGAGCGTAGTCCTGGAAGTGCTCCAGGAGGAAACGGAAGAGTCAGGGCACCTTCAGGATATTGCAAGTCGTGCCATTTGGCAGATATCTGGTTGGAGCTAGAGGAGACAAATGCTGGACAATTGATACGATGGAGTTAGAATAGGAAAGCCGAGCCAAGAAGTTGGGACTTTCATGGAGATGTCAAGAGTCAAGGAAGGTTTTTACCATGGGAGAAACAAAATTAAAGTGTCTGCTAGAAGTAATTAATTTGGAGGCAATGCGTGGGAATGCTTTCTCTTTTCTTTGTAAGCCCTAGACCCTCCCACTTTTAAAGGCTTGCCCCACACTGAATCAAGTGCAACAAAGGGAACCCATACCCCATATGAAATACATTTATACATATGTAATTTTTGAATTGACTTGATTTACATGTGACTAATTGACATAATTTTAGTATTTGTAAATGTTTGTTAATTTGGACTTAGCAGTTTCCTTTTCTGTTTGACAGCCAATATTTTTACAGGCCCTTGAAGATCCAGAAGGCCTCAGGCACTTTGTCCAGCATATTGCATAATGGATAATATGGCTCTGCAAACAGAAAGACTTGTAGGATAGGGCATTAGGCAAATGTGAGCTCTTTAATACATTTAAAAGTAATATGAAAAAAGTAATATGAAAATGTAACAGACCTTTAGGATTTAAAGCATTATAGTTACAAAAATAACACACACGCCTGAGAGGTTAACATAGTCACCCATTCAGGTAGAATATGTGTCCTTGAAGTAATTTGATGGTCAAAAACTAATTCTGATTTAAAAATTCAGGAAAAAAAATCTCTTCAAAGTAGGACCCAATTTAACTGGTTTCTTTCTTTCCCTTTACATACCTTGACCAATTTTATTTTCAATTCATTAATTTAGGGGGCACAATTGATCCATTTATTCATCAACTATTTATTTAACCTATGTTCCAAAATATAAAGAAATGCTCATTGTTATATGCTGAAAATTGTATTCTATTTAAATTCAAGATAAGATCATACAATATTCATTGTGGAAAGAAATTAAACCAAAAGGAGAATTTCAGCCTAAATACAATAAATGGATTGTTGTCATTGTTTTGTGACTTAATAAGAAGAGGGATTAAATCAGAGTAATAAAGTATAAAACTTCATCTCTCAAGGAACTATAAAAAATTAGTATCTTCACAAGATGGGAAACTATTCCTTTCCCCATGCTTACTTAATATTAAATTTTTAAAAAATTGCATTTTCATTATTTACTTATTACTGTTTATTCTATTTTTCAGTCAACATTTTTGGTACTCTGAGGTTTTCTGTCATAGTGTAATGGATTTATGATAAATATCATAGTAAACCAAAAACATTTAAATATTTTAGAAGGAGGCACGATTATTTTTTACTGAACAGTTAGAGAATTTCATTGGCATGTTTTCAAAAGTAAATGTTTATCTTTTTTCTCATTTGTTTCTCTTTGAATTTACTCACAAGTTTTAAAAATCAAAGTTTGACCTTGTAGTCAGTTCTCTAACTTTTTGATTGAATTGACCTCTGTATGACACCTGAGCCTGACCATTTGAATCCCCTCTGGTATTTACCATCTGCTCTATAAGACTGCATTGATGCCCCTTATTTTACAATAGTCAACATGGATACATTAATTAAAAATCCTTAAAGTAGATTATCTTCAAATGAAAAAATGAATGTAATAAAAGTCAGCCAACAAATTTTATTAAGTAAACATTGTGTTAGAAGCACTATGAAAAATTACAAAGAGGCTAAACTCTTATCATTATCTTCAGGAAATTGAAAACCTGAAGAGTTTAGACATTTATTTTTTTAGGTGTAACTATAAAGGAAAGTGTCTCCACAAGCCACCTGCCAAATTGATCCCCATAGTCGTTAAGAGCAGAAAATGTATATACTAATTATTTGCTTTTAACATTTGAATACCCCTGTATTATACTTTTTGTCCGGTATTTGCTTTTAAGGTTGTATTTAAAGTGATGAAAGTTACAGAAAACAGTCATTATTCTTAAGATCAAATGAAACCCCGCATTGCAGTCTGTCTGCTCATCCATAATTCAGGATCCCAGCCTCAAACACGAGGCTCAGACAAGCACAAATATTGGCAAAGGTGAAATACTGAATGACTACAGTAGCAGCTAAATGATGTAGCAATCTGTGTGTGCACTTCAATCATCTTGCACTAGAAATAAAAATTAAAAGCATAAAACAGCCAAATATTATGGTGATAAACTAAATAAACAAGAGAGGAAAGCCAAGTTGCAACTATTCAAAGCTACATGCTTTTTATTAGTTATGCATGGATCTGATATGGTAATAAAACCCAAGGTGTGGAAAGGCATTTGTTCCTCCGATTATCTATCCAGGCCCCCAAAAATGGGGGCAGAGGGGAGGGTGCAAATTCTAGAAGAATGCTCTTACAGATTTGAACTTTGAAAATAGCGACTCTAGTTCTATTTAGGTTAATAGAAAAGTATTTTTCCTCAAAAAAATGTCTTCATGTGTCTTAATTATCTGGGCAATATTGCCCACCCTCCATTTATAAGGAACTTGGTCACTAACCACCCTTGACAGAAGCCAGGTCTTCTCTGTCCGGGACATTGACTCTTTCTTGGGCTTAAATCATCAGTGAGCCACACAGGGAGAGCTGAATACAGGAGGGGACATGTCCCTCACCAGCTAAGTCAGCAGGATTCACCCAGCAGATCAATAGGTGAGCAGACAGATCTGCAGGCCCCTTCACTTCCAAGGTTCATTTTGTTTCCACTGATGTAGGCCAGGTTAGATGTGGCCCCAAGACCTTACATTTTATAACCATTAATAACATATCCTATATAATAAAGAGGTAATATGCAAATTGACCATCACGACCCTACGCAAGATGGCCGCTCCCATGTGGGCCCAAGATGGCCACCATAAGATGGCTGGCAGGGGAGGGCAGCTGTGGGCAACCAGGCCAGCAAGGGGGGGGGTCATTTGGGGGCAATTGGGCTGGCAGGGAAGCAGGTAGGTGTCGATCAGGCTGGCAGGGGGAGTGGTTAGGGGGTGATCAGGCTGGCTGGCAGAAGTGGTTAGAGGCAATCAGGCAGGCAGGCAGGTGAGTGGTTGGGAGCCAGCAGTCCTGGATTGTGAGAGGGATGTCCAAGTGCTGGTTTAGGCCTAATCCCTGTGGGATTGGGGCCTAAATCGGCAGTCTGAAATTCCCCAAGGGGTCCCAGATTGGAGAGGGTGCAGGCTGGGCTGAGGGACAACCCCCCTCCCAGTTCACAAATTTCATGCACCAGGCCTCTAGTATATAGATATGTGCATATATATATATATATGATATATATACATATGAAGTAGTTGATGCTAAGAGCTAATGAAAATTGTCTAGTACTCAGAAATATCATCTCTTTCTAAACTATAAGGCTTATTGCTCTAAATTTATCAGGTACCCTTATGACATGTTGTAATGTTTTCTTTGACTAGAAAGAAAAAATATATATATATAAAGTATAGTCATCTCACTATGTAATAAAATTACTAGTTTTATACAGCACAGAATATATAAAACCATTATAATTCCTCTCCAAATCTGAGAAAATTGCAACAAATGATCAGACCTTTGCCTTCTCATGCAATTTTCTTTCATGGCTATTGCAACAGTTCACCACATCACAGTATTTATAGTTTTCAAAGCACCTTCATCTATCATCTCACTGAGCTTGACAACAATCCCAAGAGGGCCAGTCCACATTTTGCTAGTGGGGTCCCTAAGTGCATAGACGTTAAATAGGACATCCACTGTCACAGGTGAAGGATTCGGGGGGCTCCAATGCTTTCCCCCATTCCACACACATCTCAAGAAAAACCACTTATATATCCACCACAAAAAAATTTTTAATTTTTCAACCCAGTAATCTCACTTCTAGGAATATGTCCCAAGAAACCAGAAATAACAATCAGAAAGGATATGTGCACCCCTATGTTCATAGCACCACAATTTACAATAGCTAAGATTTGGAAACAGCCTAAGTGCCCATCAGAAGATGAATGGATTGAGCAGGGGAGGAGAGGGAGAGAGATAAACCAAAGGACTTGTATGCATGCATATGAGCATAACTCATGGACACAGTCAGTAGCGGGGAGGGGCATCTGCTGGGGGCGGGGGCGGTGGAATGAACAGGGAGAAGTCAATGGGGGAAAAAGGATTCATATGTAATACTTTAAACAATAAAGAATTAAAAACAATAAATTACATTCAAACATTTTAAAAAATATATTAAAAAAAAAACCACACTAAACATCAGTACTCTTCTCTCTCCTCTTACCCCCAACCATAATCTTAAAAGAATTGTCATTCAAACCAAAATAAGAATAAAACGTCTGTAGGATCATAAGCCAATTCTGAATTATTTTCAAATTTACTTTTTATAATTTCCATTTATTTCCAATCGCATCCAGAGAATTTCCCCACTTAATGCACTCAAAGGAAAATCTGCTTTATTAGCTAATTACCTCCCCCCATAGTTTGTAAGAGACCTGTAAGTTTCCATTACTTCGAAGATGAGGTCACTGCGACACCAAATGCATGGAATGGTTCAGTAATGAACACCCAGGAAAGCAGCCAAGACAAGACAGAGCCATGGAACTCCACAGTCAGTATTGGAGTTCTGAATGCAAGAGGCAGCCAGTCAATGATCGGCTGTGACATACAACTTACACTGGACATACACTTTCACTGGAGATCCCTGGCACCGGGCAGACCCAGTCAGAGGTCTGTTCAGACTAGCGAGGAAGTCGATGACCACACACTCAACAGAGATCTGTTCTTTTACCCGGCCAGGCTCTTTCTGGCATTTCAAGTGGCATCTTACAACAATAAATGCGAAATAAGCACCACTCGCGCCGAAGCATCAAAACTCTGTCCGGGCAGATAAAAATGATTGGGGATCACGTGACGAGGGGAGCTCCTAATTAGTGGTTTCTGGTCAGGTGGGGAAACTCCCACTTTCACTCAGGACCTGATTTTCTAAAGCTGGGAGCATGTTCCGGGCCATAAATCGGGTGGGGAAACTCCCACTTTCACTCAGTGGGAGTTTCCCACTTTTCTAAAGCTGGGAGCATGTTCCGGGCCATAAATATCCAGACGTAAGCATTTAGTCTGTATTTGAAAGGTCAAGCGTGCCTAACTGAAAATTATTGCTGTGCACATCAAGTCCACTGCAAGCCAGGGAAGTGGAGTTATGACAGATTAATATGATGCCCAAGGTGCGAAGCCACACTGATCACTTGCTGGAGATTCTAGAAAACCAGAAGGCCAGCCTATAACATTATTGGACAAAGACTAGAGCAAATCCCTGCTAACGCTGGATATTTTTTTATCCTAAGAAGGTGCATTTGAAGCCTGGGAGAGGCAGAATGGGAATTGTATAGGGAAGCAGTCTTATATCTAGAGATGATGATGATTTTTATGGCTCAAGCAGTATACATGTTGAAAGAAAATTCACAAATAGGAATCGTTTATGAGCTGCCATAACCTTTGACTGTTGATTCCCTTGCAAAGAGCACCTTGCTCTTAGAGGAACAACACAGGTGGGAGCGGTTCCAGTCCACAGGCTGCCACTAACCACTGATCTATCTCAGCACCCCTTTGGGCCTCTTTGGCCCATTTTTCTTAGAGACTTTCTGTGAATCTAAGGGCTTTCCTGCTGGGATAAGTAAGCCACTGGTTTACTTATCAGACAATAGCATCTAGTTACTTGTTACCACTGTCACGACACCTCATGGGGCGCTGTCACGGAGCTGTGTTGCTATTTGTTATTGAAGGAGAGTTTGCTATAGCTCCGAACTCCCACTGGACACCGAACAACCATTACTAAGGCCACACAAACGCAGATGCAAAATCAACGTAAGAACTTTGTCTTTATGCTACATAAAGAAGACAGAATCTTAAAGTAGCATCGACTCATTTGAAAACACTGGGATAAAAGACATTTTGCTATTCCTTGTTATGATTTCATAACATTGAATAAAAATGCAAGCGCCTTGAAAAGCTCTGAGACAAACGGATATGAAAGCGTAGTAACAACAAAACCCCAAACGAGGGCCGCTTCTGCGCCTCACCTTGCAGCCTCTGCATCACGTTGGCAATGTCCCGCGGAGACCGAGCGGCCGTCCTGGAGGCTGCCATGTCCCCGCTGCAGCATGAAACCCACGCAGAGACGCTTGGCTCCAGGCAGAGCAGGACTAGGCCGCCCCAGAAAACAACTTGAACTTCACTGGATCTATGGGGTCAGGATGCAACCCCACGCACGGGGGCAGCCAGCGCGGAAACAGCACTCCCAAAGGTGAAACCACTTCTTTTCCTTCCTCTTCAATAAACTCAGGAACCTGAAAAACACACAGAACAGGTACATTATTAAAAAAAAATCCACATAGGTCACCATAGTGCTCAAATAAGAACTATTTCTATTCAATTTGAAGAAATGATTCATTACCAAGTGAAATGACTAATGGGGAAATACTTATAAGGTACTAGGCAACTACTAGGAATTTTGATGATAGTTGATAAAACAAATCCCAGACATATGCAATCAAATTGGTAACTAAGAGGAGAAATGTTCGCTTTTAGTTCATGTTTTTAAAATATAAACTTTCTCCATTGGTCTATGAAAAGCGAAAGTTTAAAACACAGAGTTCCATTTCTCATTACCACAGGCTCTCTCACCTATGCTGTGTTAGCCTGCTTTGCACAGCTGATGTTGCTGTTTTGTTTGTACACTTCCCAGGAATGAGATCAAATCTTAGCTCCTAATAACACTTTGGTGAATTAAAACATAAATACACAACTATTTTATTCTAAAATTTTGAGTTTCAAATATCCTGACTTTAGGAGTCAAAATTGGTTCGATTTCATGTTATTTCTCTCCACACTGATTCTGGAGTAAGTTGTAAGGGTGAAGTAGGAGTGGTTAAGCAGAAAAGACATTTTCCTTCTAACTTCTTCCTAAAGTCTCTGCTTTGGTCCAGTTTAGCTCATAATTCTTCAGTGGGGGAGGGGGAAAGAGGTAGGAGAGTAGTTGCTAAAATCTTGAAATTGAGACATGTACTTGGAACAAGAATTTCTTAACCCTGGGGTTAGCTGAAGAGAAGGTTTTGCCACAGATAAAATCATTAATGACAGCAAAAGAGGAAAGTGGAAAATGTGCCCAGGGAAAGAAACTTAAGCAGGGGGCCAAACCAAAGGGGCCTGTGTGAGAGTCACACTTATTACAGTTCACATGCATCTCTGTGATATGATGATACTAGTAAAGGTGGAGAAGAGAAATGGGGAGCGGGGCAGGGGAGGATGCCAAAAACAAAACTGTAAAGAAAACACAGCACATGTATGTGGGATGGTCCACCTGTCAAAAGGAAAAATAAAAACATAAGAGGAGTCTATGAATGCTACCAAAAATTCTATTATCAACTGAATGTATATAAATAGCATTATTTGTGAAGGGTTGGTTTAGTAGAAGCATGTAAGTACAATGTACAACTGGCTGTGAGGTGTCATTATTAACACTAGTATATAATGGGTTCTGGTTAGAAAGCACAAATGCCAAGCTGATAGTAATCTTTTTTAAATTATTTTATTTTTTAATATATTTTTATTGATTTCAGAGAGGAAGGGAGAGGGAGAGAAATATAGAAACATCAATGATGAGAGAGAATCATTGATTGGCTGCCTCTTGCATGCCCCACATTGGGGGCCAAGCCCAAAACCTAGGCGTGTGTCCTGACCGGGAATCGAACTGTGACCTCCTAGTTCATAGGTTGATGCTCAACCACTGAGCCACACCAGCTGGGCAACAGTAATCTCTTTTAGATTACCATTTTGAAAAGGATGCAAAACATTGCACACTGCTACTGTCCCCACATGCAAAAGCATCTAAAATGTGGACTGGGGCAGGAAAGGGGCTCTGGTCACTTAGCAAGTTAGGGGACGGGGTGGCGCAGTGAATAGCTTTAGTTGATAAAAAGGCAGCGGCGGGCTTCTCGTGGCTACTTGAAAGGACATCCACTAGACGTAGACCCAATACTTGACAGCTTCTCGGCTAAAGGGGTGCTTCTCAGTGGGTGGCTCTCCGAGTGATTCTCAGAGGAGAAATGATTACTATGGCTGGCCTGTCATGCATCCAGGCCCACAGCCTGCGGTGACTGGGTACCCATTAGCAGCCTTCATCTCCTGGGGACAAATATTCCACCTGCCCGCATACACAAGCTACCTTAACCTGAAAACCAACAGGCAATGAGAAGTGCCTGAGGAATCTTACAAGGGCCTCTTCTAAGCTGTTAGAAAGTTAGGTTCTCCAAATGCAACACTGTAACTTTCTGAAATCTACCTATCTATCTTCTATCTATCTATCTATCTATCTATCTATCTATCTATCTATCTATCTATCATCTATCTTTCTATCTATCTATCTATCTATCTACATATACTGTATACTAAGTAGAGATGAGGAAAGAGATTCATTTTCATTCAGCTGCCCCACACCAAGCCATGCTCAGCACTGTAGTTCACAGATGATTAAGACATGGCCACCACCGTCAATCAAGAATTGTGAAATTAAAAGGATTTTTAAAAAGTCATTGCATTGCAGATCACTGTGTTCCTATCCTTGTATAGTTCACATTCATGTTACCCAATAGATTAATACTGAAATATGTATCTATCCTTCCCTCCATCCCTCTTTTGATACCACATAAAAGCCAGAATAGCTCTGCTGTGTCCACCTTCAGCTTATGCATCAGTCTTACTTCTACAGTGTGTCCTATTCCTCTTGGTACCTCCCTTCAGCATTATTTTCCCTCAATTGCTCCAATACTACCCATCTATACTATTATGCATATGATTTGTCTTATATTTTTCACCATTATTAGCCTTGGCTCACTCTAAGATCATTGCTAGCCTTATCTCACTCAAATTAGACCACGGACATTTTTAGGTATAGAGACTATAAGTCTTATTGCTTTGACATCTCACCTATTGATACCAAGTATATCTGTGAGCACATCGCCGTCCTCAATACTTATTTTTGTTTAATTAAATCAAGTTCATAATACTTCACCTCTATGAGCTAACCCCCAGAAAACCTTCCACCCCCTGCAAAAGGGGTTGATGCAATATCCTTCCTATTTTAGACACAAGATAAAATATTTTGCATGTGTACACATATTTCCTCTTTTGCAAAATTACGATACTCTTGTTTTTTACTGATACTTTAACTTCAGAGGACATATCATTTGATTTAAAAAGTTTAAGTGAGTAAAACAAAGATAATAAAAGGAGACTGGGAATTAGAAGCTATGAGTTCTAGGCTTAGTTTTGTTCCAAACAGTTGGGTGATTTGGAGCTGGTTCTGTGGACAGAGGCTCTCGACTACTGCCCGTCCCGGGGAGTGTGGTGCCAAGAAACGGGCTAAAAAGACGTGGAGCCGAGTCCGAATTCTGCCTCTTACTGTCCATGTGACCTTAGATAAGTGAACTTTTCTGAGCACTTGTTTCCTCATCTGTAAAAGGAAGTAATTTCATGCTAATAAGTTTGATTTCATCCTGCTAAATTAAATGTAAAATGTGTCTGGCATGTAGTAGGGTTTCAGTTCCGCACTGGCTCCCACCTTCTTTCCCCTGGCCTCCGTTTCTCCCCCTGCAATTTGAGTGAACACATGCTCTCAGGTGAGCTCTTCAGCCCCAAAGCCAATGGCGGCACCTGTGACAGCTAAAACCCCTGCTGGTACAAGGTCACAAGATCTTGAAGGTCACTCCTTGGACTGACTGATAACCTAGCAGTGGCTGTGGCCATGATCTCTGAACCAGAATGATGGGAAGATAACCGTGTCCAGGGTGATTAAAAGTTTTAATAGGCACAGGATATTGTGAGGGTGGGAGAGGGAGAAGGGGAGCAACCAGTATCAGGATGGAAAGGGAGAATTAGGTAGACATTGCTAAGCGGTGTACCAGTGAGCAGTCCCTGCACCATCTCCCAACCCTTCCAGCAGGAGGAGCTGAGAGGACAAGGGAGCTAAGTCCATCCTCCATACCTAGCAGAGAGGCAAGATTCCTGAATTTATTATTTCATTCAGGAAAAACAAATGTATTGAGAAACTATTTGACAATGGTACTAAGTAAACAGCAGTGAACAAGACAGATAAGCCTCTCTGAGAGCTTATGTACCAGAGGAGGAGATGATAAATCAACACTACAGCAAAGTAGAGTGAGTGTTGTAACGCAGAAACCCAGGGCTCTGTGGAAACAAGCTCAATGCCCAATCAATAGCCATCTGCTGTATTTATTGTGCAGGATGCGGAGGGATTTTAACTGCTGTTTGGAATTCTCCTTTCTGAGCAGCATGCTCTTCTGTCACCCACACCTGTGACAAGCACAGCAGCAAACCATCACGCCGGACCTTGCCAGTCTCTAAGCCAGCGGTCCTCAACCTTCTGGCCCTTTAAATACAGTTCCTCACGTGGTGACCCAACCATAAAATTATTTTAGTTGCTACTTCATCACTGTAACGTTGCTACTGTTATGAATCGTGATGTAAATATCTGCTATGCAGGATGACCTTAGGCGACCCCTGCGAAAGGGTCGTTCGACCGCCAAAGGGGTCGCGACCCACAGGTTGAGAACCGCTGCTCTAAGCAGAGTGGACAACTGCCTACTGAAGGGGTTTCTTGTTTGTACTCCTAAAAGAGAAGACACTAACTAGGAAAAAACACTAGAAGAAACACTTCGAGGCCACAGAAATACATCTTAAAGCGACGTAACTACAGGTTTAGGTGTGGAGAAACGGGAGCAGAAAATTCCGAACCCACAACAATCAGAGATGAGGTGGCTCATTTCTGACTGAAGAGGATGGAGTGACACCATAAAACATAAGCTGACGGACAGCACACTGCTGGGGTGTACATGCAGTACGGCTATTACTTAATCAGCTGCCTAAATATGCTCAAGAATAGCATCGCTATTAAAATCCACTTAAACAAAAATAGAAAAGCTAATGAATGCATCCCGACCTCCTTCTAGCTAAGTTCTTTGCTGGAATGAATCACATAAGTGTCTAATTTTAAATTTCGTTATTGATTTTCTCTTTCACCCTTTAGTAATGGTCTAATTAACAACAAAACTAAGGTGGCTAAATGGAATGAAGATAGCTAACGGGAAGAAGAGGCCCATCCCTGAGTTACCATAAATACACTGCTACCGTATGTGTGGGGGGTCAGTGAGTAGAACTGGTAATTACTCACTATGATGACATGTACAGGGTACCAAATAAGCATTGGTCCTTAGCCTGCAAGAGTAAAAATACAAGCAAGTCACCAAAAGACAAAGTATAGAGCCGACGGGCATGAAAGATACTGTCACGATTCAATTTCATTTTTATGAGCTTGGAGTATTATTAATCATGCCCAAACACATCAGCTACCTTTCTGTCCTACTTTGCTAGAGTATATACCGCACTCTTTGCCAAACATGAGCTCTTGCTGAATTAGTCCCTAAGGAAGGGTACAGGACTATACTACAGAGGAGGAGAAATGCAGATTTCCTCACCGGGGAGTCCTGGGTCCTGTGGCTGTCACCTTCAGGCCACAGGGTGTGGCGGTAGAATCTAGCGCGGGAACCACAGGAGAAAATGCTACCAACCTTGCCCAATCATGGGCTTGCCTCCTCTTTCCATGACACCTCCTCTCATTTCTAAGAAGCTGTTGCATAATTATCAGAGAGCAAGTCTTAGGTGTAGCACCCTACACATTTCACACAAGCAATTCTTGAACATTTTAAAATGGTAAACTACCCTTCCCCAATCCCTACGCCTTTGCAGAAAAGAATCAAGTGAGAAGAAGTCTTTTTATGGGCCCAGTGAGGACAGAAAGAAAGCAGTGGGGAAAAGCACCAGCTGAGAAAGACAATAATGAGACTACCACGTAGAAGCTACGCAAATGTTTTCAAAGGTTGGCAGTGTTATCGGAGTCACGCTGCCCCTTTATCTTCTGCATGAAACATACTAAGCTAGCCTTCATCGGCACATTTCATTCTGAATTTGCCACAAAGTAATACAGATTCAAAGACACAAGAAGAAGCAGACATGTTCTAGTCCACGGCGCTGGTGATGTCAGGGACTTTTTATCTATACTATTCATCTTTTTCACCGCGGGGAACAGCAAGCCTCTGAAAAAAGCCATCCTCATGACTCATGATTCAATCAGCATTTTACGCACATGTGGGTCGCAGGAATAACCTTTGCCTAATTGAGAATGATTACACTTTCTCTGGGGTAGATCTGGTTTCTGGTTACAAATGTTTTCTTTCGGCAAGTGGCTCCCAGATGAAGACAAACATAGCACTAAAGAAAAGAAAAAAAATAACAATTCACTTTGAACTTTCTTAACCTTCCCTGAAAAATGGCAGCTACAACCGTGGTTTCTACTCCAAACTGAGCAGCTCAGGCATGAACATTCCGGGACGGTAGGGCCGATTCCACAGCGGATGCTTCTGGCTGGGCTGGGCCTGAACCTGCAGCCTCCACGCTAGTATCCAGGCTGCACACCGAACCCGGTTCCCAAAGGGGTCCCTCTGCTTTGCAGCGGATGCTGTTTCCTGTGGCCTGGCCCCTGCCCCTCGCCGCCCGGGAGCACCCTTGCACAGGACTCCCCGGGCAGCAACGCACCACCTCGGTCTGAGACGCGTGTTCTGGAGGAAAGTTGTCTTGCCCTCTAGCGTGGGCTCTCCGTGGAGGCATCTGCTGGGTGACAGCCAAGGAGAGCCTGGAGCTGGGGCCTCCTTCAGGCTTCCAGCCCTCGGCTTTGCCGCCCGCCCCCTCCCTCAGCCCTTCCTTCCCAAAATAGTCCGGGCTGGAGGAAGGGAGGCTCCGAGAATGCGTCCAACGCCCCACACCTCCCACCGGAGAGGACGCAGTGCCAGCCATCACAAGGAGAGGGTGGCAGCCTTTTGCTTGGGCATCACTGGAGCCCAGAGAGGTGCCATAAGCGGAAATGACAAGCCAGAGAGGGGGCTCCGCAGAGGGGCAGCTGCGTACAAGATGCTGGGAACACGCTCCCCTCCTCGGGCCTCCCCACCCGGGAGCGCCGCACGCACACCCACGGCCCCCGCCTTCCCGAGCACGCACCGCCCGTGAAGCAAGTGCAAACTTGCTCGCAATTTGTCTGCCATCTCTCCGGCTCGCACCCAGCTATCAGCCCCTCTCCTTCCTCTTACCTTCTCTCTCCCGGGCTG
>NW_006298040.1:255694-256948 GCF_000327345.1 Myotis davidii
CGGAGTCGCCACACCCCTCCTGGCCGCGCGCCAGGCTCCAGGTTGCGCCGGTCCCTGGACAGGGCACCGGGAGGGCGTCTGACAGGCGTCCCTTACCTCCCTCCCGGAGATGCAGGGCCTCGGGCTTTTCTCTGCAGCAAGGTCAGGCCTGTGACCCACCCTCTTGTGAGCCTTTCACCTCCTGGGGGGCTAGGAGGGGAGAAATGGCCTAGAGCCCCAGCAAGACTGTGTGTGTGGCGGCCCCTAACTTCGGCCTGGGGTTTCCTCGCCCTGTAGACCTTTTTGGAGCAGAACCTGTCTTGAAAGGCTGGGGAAGTGCCCCGATGGTCCCAGGAAGGAAGTGATGCAGCTCAATAAGAACATTCCAGGGCTCCCATTCAATGGACTTCTCAGGGAGATAACAGCAGCTGACCTTTTGACTGTCAGTTCAGCAGCGGTAGCATCACCGAGACTGGCCGGGCTTTGCAGGGTTTTGCTATTGTTGTTGATCAAGCTGCGCTCTCTTGAGAAGGCACGGGGCATCTTCATGGGATTTAGTGCTGAGTGTTTATTAAGATGATGCCGAAGAGTGGCCTCCAGTTCCGTGGGATGCACCATCTGAGCCTGTGTGAGTCTTTCCGGACAAGGCCTTCTCCTGGTGCAGGAGAGATCCCCGTGTTGGGGTTGCCTAGTAGCACTCAGGAGAGTGATTTTGTTGTGGTTTTATGGTTTCCAAGCAAAGTCAAACACAGTCTCTCTTCACGGACAATGAAGTCCAAGGGCAGCGGGAGGAGGGCAGCTGAAATAATTGAAGCGATGTTGCAAGAATCTTAAGCATAATTACCCCCTCGGATTTTCAATCTGAACAAAAGCAGTTCTGATTCCCTAACTTTGCTGAATGGAGGGACTGGCTTACAAAGCAAAAGCTTCTCTTTCCCCTCACTCACTGCCAACACTCCAGTCTTTGGCTTTGCATTTTCTTCAAATTTTTTCTTTGGATTCTTTAAAAATAATAATAGCCATGTGTTATATGACGGCGGTTTTGTCAACAACGGACTGCATCCACACTGTGGTCCTATAAGATTATAGCGGAGCTGAAAATTCCTAAGGGTAGTGACCTGGTAGCCCTATGTTGTAACGCAGCCCTGCCTGGCTGGGTGGGTCAGTGGTTGAGCTATTGTCCTGTGCACCAAAAGGTCACTAGTTCAATTCCCAGTCAGGCCACATGTCCAGGTTTTGGTTCCATCCCAGTCTGGGGAGGCAACCTGATCTATG
>NW_006298040.1:257012-269813 GCF_000327345.1 Myotis davidii
TGTTTTTTTAAAATACGTCATAATGCAATGGGTTACATGTTTGTGGTGATGCTGCTGTAAACAAACATACTGTCCCACCAGTCCCATAACTAGCACATCCAACTGCCTGCAGTATATTATACTTTATAGTAATAAAAAAGGACTATTACTAGTTTATGTATTTACTATACTTTTTTTATCATTATTTTAGTGTATTCTTTTACTTATTGAGAAAAGTTTGCTGTAAAACAGTGTGCCGTGCTGTGCCAGCGGCAGCCTCATACATCTCATGTTTACCCCTGCTCTTGATCACATCATCTTCTCCTGTCCTTGATCTATTTTTGTTGTTGTTTTATACAGCACCAAGCAATATATGTATGTAGTTAAAAGCAGTAAGCTATAGCATATAGCCTAGGTATATAGTAGGCTATACCATCTAAGTTTGTGTAAGTTCCCTCTGTGAAGTTCACACAATAACTATCTCCATAGTTAAGTAACATGACTGTCTCTAAAGTGAATCTGGTGAACGAATCTGGTAAACTCTCTTTCCTTTAGAGCCCAAAGGATCAATCTCTAATTGCAAAGGAGAGGGCAGTGTTTGGCATCAGTCTCAATGTATATTGTGCCTCAGCCTCTGCCCAAGGCGACTCTCATTATAGATACCCAGAGCTCCTTGGGAGTCATTCTAAATAGCACCCTGTGCCTGGGTAGATGCCAGCCTGGTATCTAAACTTCTAGACCTATCACTCAGGAGAAAAGAATTTGGCTCAGTTCTCCCACTTAATCCTTCCCTTTGGATAACCAAATCACCCTGAAGGCTTCTGGGGGTAGGGGAGGGAGGTATGCATTATGTGTTAAGCATTTGCTTCCTAAAGTTGCTTACCTGAGAAGTGAGCCACTTAAGTTGTAAACCTGAAGCATTGCTCCCACCAAGGGAAACTTCTTAACTAGACCTAGCTGCTGTTCTCCCAGGCTCAGACAGGTAGGGTCTAGTGCGCTGTGGCTGGCTTTGGCTGCCCTATGAACTGGACTTCCTCTCTCAGCCAACTTTATCCTCCACAGAAGTTCTAAGCACATTATAGACTTTTAGAAAAGGTTGTCCTTTTCATACACCCCAGGGAAGTATGTTTTACCTCCCCCCCCTTTTTTTTTAACAACTATTGTTTGAAAAGCTACCATATATCAAATACTACCCTAAGCCTTGGGACTATATTGGTAAGCAAAAACCTGACCTGTTCCTGCCTTCAAAGAGCTTACAGTATGATCGAGAAGGTAGGCATTCATTGGAGAACCACACAAATAACTATAAACACCAACCTCTGAGAAAAGGCAAATATTGTTATGACACCTTTCAACAAAGGGAACTAACTTAGAGATTAGAAAGACTCGGCTAAGGAAGTGACATTTAAACTGTGATCTTCAGAAAGCATGGCTCTAGCTAGGTCAAAGGGGGGCCGGGGTGGGGCCTGGAAGTGCACTCCAGACAGAGGGAGCGGCATGTGCAAAGGGTCTATGAAAGAAAAGTGCATGGGCATTCGAGGAGATGAGGAAGATGGGAGAAGAGAAAGCAAGGAGGGGACAGGACCTACAGGGAACAATGGATTCCATGAGGCCCAAAATGGAGTAAAGGGCAGACCATGTGGGCCTAAAAAATTGGTGTGGAGAGATGGGTCTTTACGTGAAGTCATTAAAGTATGCAGCATAATAAGATTTATGTTTTTAAAATTTCCCTTTGGCTCTAATGCAGATAACAGATTAGAAGTGGGGTTAAAATGGGTAAAAGTAGACCAGTTACAAGGCTGCTACAGTAATCCTTTAGAAAGATCATAGCATTCATTATCGGAGTGGTGGTGCTGGGAAAAGTGGTTGGATTGGAGAGATGCATAATAGACAAAACAAGCAGGACCAAGGCCTCACGTGTGGCAAAAGAAAGCCAGAAAGGAACAGTGGTTAGAGTCTTGGGTTTTAAGGCCTAAAAGGCCCAGGCTTGAGGCCCATCTCCATCATTAACTATCAGCATGGTTTGAAGCTAGAAATTTAACCTCTCACAAGTTCAGATTTTACAAACCTGTAATTCAGGATTATAACAACCTATCTCACTCATAGGGCTGTTGAGGGACTAAGTGAGTGAATACTTGAAAAGCACTTCATACCTACCAGTGCCTGTCATGTGCTCACTAAGTGCAATATAATTAACATATTATTATAGTTATGGTTATATTTACTATTCTTTTGATGTTTCTGAAGTTGGCAAATCAGTCTCTACTTCACTTTGCAAAAGGCTAACAGGGTGAGGACACCAGCTTCCAAGAGCAGTAAAATCTAATCATGGGCCATCTCAGGCTGAGAGACAGCAGCCAGGGAGCAACCCAATAATTCACTCCTCCACCAAGCGCAAGGCCTGTCCTCATCTGCCTTCTCTTTCTGTTCTCTTGGTTTATGCAGGATCCTAGTCGCATACATCATGGCAGCTCCCTGCATTCACACGAAGAGCCAAAGAACAGCAAGAAATTGCTGAGTCACTTCAGTTCAGCTCTATCCCAAATCCTGCATCACTGGGTTCCATTGTATTTGTAAAATAAGAGTTATAGCACCTCTGTGAAATCAGCAAATAATTATTTATAGTTCTATCGTTTACCTTTTATGTAATTGTGTTAAGACTATGGGAAAATTTTGCCATGTTGCTGGTTGATCAAAAGGATCAGTGTCTTATCTGAGGTTCATCCTAGGACACGAGCACCTGGGCCCCGTAAGGGGGTCTCTTCTTCTACCTTCTTACCTTAGTCTCTTCACAAACTTCTATGGAAATTCTAAACAGAAGAGCTCTCTTACTTTTATGCTAATGGGGCTTTGTTTCTATCCAGGTCTTGATGCAGTGAGTAATGGTCTGTTTGAGTTTTAAGTGATTGGTAGTCTATGATGTAATTGCTGCTGGTGGAGTCATTATAATCTGCTCAATTAGGGGAAGGGCTGACAGGAGGAGGGGCTTACAGGAGGAAGTTTTTGGCGGATTTGGGGTTCAGAGTACTAAGATTCACCCAAGTCTTCCAAAATGCCCCTTTCCCAATTCCCAGGGCCCACTCTTACCAATGAAGTCCTTAACATCCACACAAGAGGCCTAGCAAGTCTTTGAAACCGTCTTGCATTATAAACGTGCAACCTGCAGCCACAGACAGGTCTGACTGTGGGCTGTAGCAATGATGTGGCTTCAAATGTGAGGATCCTAGCTTGATCCAAGACTGCAAAGTTTCTGAACTTGTCATATTTTTTTCTTACAGCCTCCGCTGTAGTGTAATCAGAAGTAGCCGACACACCCTCAGTCTAATTCTCTTCTCTATTCCACAGCAATAGTCAACTTGCTCTCCTAAATCCTTATCTTCAATAGACCCTGAATTTTAGGCAGCCAGAGGTGTTCATTTAAGTAACTGTTAGGCGCTATGTGTCTCCTTAGAATTGTATTTTAAATTGAAATGAGGTCATCACTGTATGTGAACCCAACCACATCAACTAACAATCAATACGAGATTCCCATTTTTGAAGGTGTGGAACCAGTCTTGGTATGTAATATTCTGACAAGATTCACTAAAGAAAACGAAAAACAACTTGGGAATTTGATATCAGGATTGGGTGCTCAGAAGTTGTTGGTAAACTAGATTAGTGACCATTCGTGTGGCTGCCATTAGCTTTCAAGTAATATCACTGTAGCTATAACCCAGGACTCAGCAACTAGCTGCTGCCACCCAGAGGTAAAAATACTGCAGCAAATGGCCAGCAGAGTCACAGTGCCCGGCTCTGAAGTCCCCATGATGGCCCTCTGCCTTCAGCCAGCCATTGAAGCACTCCTCTTTGCCTTCCAAATCTTATGTGAGAGCATTAGCAAAATGCAAATTCACCCAAATCCCCAGGAAAAGGAGCCTGGGAAAGGTAATCCCCTGACTTCCAGCCTTTGAGACACAGGAGAGGACATTGAATGGGTTGCGAATAAAGGTTTATTTTCTGTCTACCCCCAGAATGTAAGGTCCATGAGGGCAGATAGCTTTGCCTGTTTGTTAACTCTTGCATTCTCAGCATTTAAAATAAACACACAAGATGCACTCAATAAATATTTGTTAAACAAATGCATGAGTAAGTAGCAATCTTACTATAACTCATGGAATTCTACAGACCATCAATAATGCTGTTATGTTGCAATCCAAATCTCCAGGGTATCTGAACCCCTTTGGGCCTTAAACACAGGATAATCCCATATTTCATGATGTAAAATGGTAGAATAAGATATTTTTCTTTCTCTTCAGCTGTTAATTCTATCTTTTCTGTTTGGTTCACAGTTTTGTAACTATCCTAAAGCAATGTACGTTCAGCTCTGATTGTACATGTAGTTTTATGTGTGAAATGGCTCCTGATAAGTAGACATCTCTGAAATCCCCTGATGAATTCACTTCTGAGATTGTGTTCTTTTCATATTTCCCTTGGGTTTGTCACAGTCTAGACATGTCAGAGTCTTTTCTTTGTTCTTCCTCATAGATTACTATCACATTAGGCTCATAACCTTTTGTGGATACTTTAAAAATTTGTTTCACAGGCTGCCGCTACTCTGCCTAACTTGTACATAATGACTCTTCTAAATAGTGTTTTGAACTGAGCTTTTGTTTACAAGATAACTGTGCCAGTAATGACATCAGGTTGTAGATGAGTTTGCAGTGGGAAAAGATCATGTGGACTGAAGAAGTTCTTAATTGGACTCCTACAAAGAGTGTTCCAGAATGGCTGAATGAGCTCACTGGTACACACAGTTTTATTGGCCACTTGGAAATACTTCAAGGAGCCTCTCAGGAAGGAAAAGCGATCCTTATTTGTGCATTTCTTCATCCTGGTTTATTTCATTTCCTCATACACATTGGAAAATTTGTGAGAAATCATCAGAATTAAGTTTCTGTGTGAACATGTGTTACTTTAGACTCATTATCATGAAAGCAGCTGAAAAGCCAGCTGAAATTGGCAGAAACAATAAAGAAGATTTATGAGCTTATAAAAGTCTGAAAGGCTAGGTTTCAGGATTAACCCAAAGTTTCCACCAAGGATTTGGTTTCTTTCTTTTCCTCTCTGTGCTGCTGTCCACATGTTGGCTTCATTTGGAGGCTGACTCCCCTTATGGCTGTAGAACAGTTACTAGCAAAAAACTGAACTACGTACTTCTTGGTCTACTCATTGAGAATGAAAGAACTTGCATCTGGAAGTTTCAGGCAAGTGTCCTAAAATTTATTCAAATTAGGCTAACTTAGGTTATGCGCCAATACCGCCCACCCAACCAATCACTGTGACCAAAGGAATACAATGTTCTCAGTGGCTTTAGCCAATCAAGACCTATTCTGGGTCTTAAACTTGCCATATTTTCCCACAGCGAATTATTAATGTAAGCAAAGTATAGATACCTGTATTTGTCAGAGTCACCCCCCAAAATAGAGGTCATAAACACTCGATTAGGCTAATTTGAGGTGAGATTTTTTTTTTGTTTGTTGTATTCAAAAGGCCAACTTATAAAGGTGTGGATGGGGTGCAGTAGAACCCTAAGGCATAGCACAGGGACTTGGAAAGGGGAGGGAGAGGCTCCTGGAACCCGGAAGAGGACTTGGTTGAAAGGTAGAAAGGAGAAGAAGGTGTTGAAAGGAACAGGGACCCATTAGGAACACAGGTAATTTCAGAGGTGACTGGGAGGGAGCTAGTGGGATTAATAGCATTACATTCTTGTTTTCTCTTGTTTCTACTGGTGCTCCCCATTGTCCAAACCAAACCAGAAGCCTGTGGATCCAGGAGTCGTGTTGATGTGACCATATTGGTCAGCCTTCCAGGGCTGAGTGAAAAAGAGCAGAGAATAGATCTAGGAGGAGAAATGGAATGTATTCTGCACAGAATCTGAATCAGAGGTTGGGTACCATGAGAAGGTAAGAGGAGATAATAAATCCTGGGGGGAGAGCCAGCCAGTGTTTCCTATAGGCCAAAGTCTTTTTCTTACTAATCTTGCTAAGAAGTTAAGGTACTAGGGCAGTACCTTACATTCCCAAACAGACAGGCCTCTTAAAAATACCTCCAATATCACATATATGTTTATAACTATTCTTCTACCACAATGACCAGAATCATGAACCAACTATTTATCTTAATTAATTATATTTATTGCCATTGTCTACATCAACTGCTGCAGAAAGAATATTAGCTAATTGATGGGACATACTGCTTAAGTTCTAGGAAAGCTTCCCAGAAGAAGACATCTTGCATATAAAAGATCATCACATAGATGATAGAGACTTCCTGTTCCCTATCTTTCTTGAGCATAAAATAAGAAAAAAAATGCATACTATTGATATGAGATACAGTATTTAGATTAGAGTGAGAATTACTTGAAAGTAGGATATGTTTTTATCCCTTAATATCTTTGTGTGTTTTTATAATATATTTTTTATTGATTTCAGAGTGGAAGGGAGAGGGAGAGAGAGGTAGAAACATCAATGATGAGAGAGAATCATTTATTGGCTGCCCCCTCCTGAGGATCGAGCCCACAACCTGGGCATATGCCCTTCACTGGAATCGAACCTGGGACCCTTCGGTCAGCAGGCTGACACTCTATCTACTGAGCCAAACAGGCTAGGATAACCCTTAATATCTTTGTACAGAGTTTTGGGATTCCTCTGTCTCTCTTCTAAGACAAATCTGGCAATCAACAGAATCTAAAATTGATATACAAATTTAATTTTGCCTCTCCAAGCACAGAAGTGCCATGTGTCCCAGGATGGCTGCCAGTGTGGCAGCTGCCTTGCTTGTAGAGCCAGTGGACTCCATTTCCATCTCCATCTAGAACTGGCTGTGAGTGATTCACGTGGCTGAGGCTTTGCACTACACAGCAGCGTCCTCGGGTTCCCCTTTATATGTTATGATGGGGACCCAAGCAAGGAATCATGAATTAGACCAGAAAAGGAAGGACTTCAAATCCAGGAAGATAAGCAGAGTAAGGGTTCATAGCATTCATTCATTCATTCATTCAATATGTATTTACTGAGTGCATACTATGTGTGCACCAGGCAAAGTTTTTTGTGTTGATTAGAGCAGTGAAGAAAACAGAAAAAATTCTTGCTTTCATAAGTTTATCTTCTAAATGGGAAAATAGATAATACCTAATATATATACACACTGAGACTATATTGGATACGACAGCTGCTTTTACTCTGGGTCATATGGGATCCACTGGAGAGTCCCAAACACAGTAACGACAATCTGTACTTTCAAAAACCTCTGGCTACCATGTTGACAGGAGCCTGTCTTGTCAAAAGCAGTAGCAGGAAAACCAATTAGGAGGCCACCGCAGCATCACAGGTGAGAGGTGATTGTGGTGACTTGGACCATGGTGGTGGCAAGGCAGCTGTTGAGAAGTGATTAGATTCTGAATATATTTTGAAGTGAGAGGTTATAAGATTTATGGACAGACTGGATGTGGTATATGGGGGATAGAAAAGCCAATAGGGCATTAAAACCAGCTGTTTCCAGAAGATTCCATGAACACATTTGAGTTCTAACAGGTCTGAAACTGGAAGTGGGCCATTCTCATGGGGCAAATAATCAGGAAAATTCTGGGAATTCTTGAGACCGGGGTCTTGCTACTCCTGACTTTGCTGAGGTCGGAGTAAAATAGTGCATTCCCAGATGAAAGGCATGGGAATAGAATTTATTTGGCATGTGTTGAAATGGTGAGGAGTCATTTTTTGTTCAAACGTGGAGATGGTGAAAGGTAAGTACAGGAAGAATTCCTGTAAAGACCAGGGTGAGAAATCTCTATGGGAAGTCATTAATGATCGTGAGGAGGGAGTGACAGTGAGTGTTGCATTTTAACAAGTTTCAGCCACCTTCGCTGTGAGGGTATATTAATGCTAAGTCTGCCATAACAAAATACTGCAGACAAGATGGCTTACACATGGAAATGTATTTTCTCCTAGTTCTGGAGGTTGGAAGGCTAAATCAAGATTGGTTCTCCTGAGGCCTCTTTCCTTGGCCTGCAGACAGCCACCTTCTCACTGTGTCCTCACATGCATACTCATCCCTAGTGTCTTCTCTTCTTAGAAGGACACTGATCATATTGGATTAGGGTCCCACCCTTATGGCCCCATTTAACCTTAATTAAGTTTTTAAAGGTCCTATCTCAAAATATAGTCACCTTGTTTAGGGCTTCAACATATGCATGCTGGGAAAACATCATTCAGTTCCATAACAGAGGGGTATGCAATCAGAGGTAAGAATATCATTGTAAGTTTCTAGGTAGAAAGAAATTGGCATCTGAATTATTAAGGTGATCACAGTGGAAGGAAAAGGAAGATGGATATCAAAGACACTGTATAAGTAAAAGCTACAATGACTGAGTAATTGATTGACTACAGAGGCCAAGAGAGAGGAATCACTGAGAAATCACAAATATTGCACCCGAGTGACAAGGAGAATGATGTTGTCCTTAATCAAAAATATCTGCCTCTTTCACTTTGTCCGTCATTTTATTTCTCTAGATACCACCCCCACCCTCATTTCTTTCTCTGCTTCCCATCTCGTCCGATTTGTTTCTACTGCAGCAGAAATTCTGACATTTTCCGCTAGGCTAATCTTCCTAAAGACAATTCCAGGAAGCATCTTTCATGTCATTCTGTTGTGTCCTTTTCTGTCCTACTTTGTACATTTTCAGGCATTGCAACTGCTTTTCTTTTCTTTTTTGATTATTTTATCTGTTTCTAATCCATCTGTTTTTCTTGGTTAACCTTCCCCCCTACCATTTCTGTTGTCATTTCTCATTAGATCTCACTTCTTGTCCCAAAGAATCATTACGTCCAAGATATTGCTTGATATTGTACATGTGAAGAGATCATTTTAAAGGCTATTTATTTAGAAGGCGGGAAGCATAATGCAGATAAAGGAGTCATAAACTTTGCTTCTCCTTCCTTGTCCATCCTCCCCTCAGTCCTAGGCAAACTGAGACAGATAGTACCCTAGTCAGGCTACTTATATTGGCACAGTGAGGCAAAAAGAGGTGTAGGAGTGCCACCTGGTGTCTTTGTGCTATACACATGCAGACCTTCAATTTACCTCGCCTTTCAGCCTTACTTCCTGTCCCTACTCTCCTTACCTCTCCAACTTTGAGGCAGGAATTACTCTGAGCTACCTAGTTTGCTTTATAGAAACCACTTAGGGTCTTCTTGGTATGTCTTTCTTTGTTGGTTTCATCCATCGACATACACCCTCAGTCTTTCAGAAATCTTTCCCATGCTAAAGATGCTCTCTCCTTTCATCAGTCTCATTTTGTGACTATTCCTCTTTCAGGTCCCTAATCTTTCATTTCATTGGAGTATCAGGGTGGCTGGGGAGCCAAATGCATGCACTGGTTGCTACCTTGAATCAGAAGTTTCTTTTCTGTTATATTAACAAGATACTATTTGTCACTTTATACATATTATTATAAAAAATTTTAAACAAACACATAAGTGAATAGAACTCTCATATACCCATCACTTAATTTAACACTATGTAATATTTTGCTATATTTGCATTATCCGACATTTTAAACAATGTTCCTTTTATAAAGTGTTTTAAGGCAAATCTTAGATGTTTAGCTATCTCACCCTTACATACTTCAGTAAACATCTCTAAAAAATGACATTTTATTAGATAACTGCAAGTCTTTGTGTGGGTATATGTCCCTTATTCTTATAAATGTGGCTGACCCATTCATAATTTTAAATTATTAGTGCTATCACCACCTTAAATAGAACCTATTGAAATTAAAGTGGGCATTTGAATGTTTAGATGGTTCCATTAGAAAAATAGAGCAGGCAACGGAAATATTTTTATCTTGCATTTAGAGAGAAAAGTCAATTTTGTATCACTAATGAAGGTAAAAACTTTGACTTCCTTTTAGGGAAAATAAAACATACTTGAAAAATGTATAATACAGTGGGGCCTTGACTTACGAGTTTAATTCGTTCTGTGACGGAGCTCGTAACTCAAATTACTCATATGTCAAAACAAAAAGTGAACGAGTGAGACACATGATGTTGGGCTGATGTTGTGGCCTTCACTGTGGTGTTTGCTGCGCCAACTAGCGGCGGAGTATCTGAAGCTGGCCCGTAGCCCGAATTTTAGCGTAACCCGAATTGTAGCTCGCAACTCAAAGCAAAAAATTGGCCGAGAGATGGCTCGTATCTCAAAAAACTCGTTAGTCGGGACACTTGTAAGTCAAGGCCGCACTGTACAATAAATACATCTTAAGGCTAAGGATTCGAATGTAAAAAACAACTAATTTTGATAGGATAACTTAATTTAATGTTCATGCATCTTGCTATGCACATTCTTGAAAACAGGAAAAGGTTATAGAGAGAACAAGGGCATGAAAGGAAAGTCTTCAGGGCTTTCAGACCTGAGCTTTTTATAACAGTGCACTTTTAAGCTACCCAATCATCAATAAAACCTATAAACCTGGCCATGTCTATACTGCGTGGTATTCAAAATGTACATAGCATTCCTAATGCAAACGACTAAAATGAAAAGTGCTTTTGCAATCATAATAGTGTTGTTATAGGCTACATAGAAGCAATCTCTAATTTTTCAGCTCCAACAACTTTAATGGCAGAGGAAGGAAGTTGTGTATTGCCACCTTCTGGTGAGTTTCATTAGCTCCTTGCGGGACTTCGTCAGATGGTAGATAAGGTTTCATGATAGTCAACATGGCTGACTTTTCTAAACTAGTGCCTTCATCAGTAACATATATGTGTTTATTAAATTAACAGTATAAATCAAATTACCTAATGTGGGACATAGATGATTTTTAAGTTTAAAAGGGCCGGAATTGCGATTGTCTTGTTCATCATTGCATCCCCAGGACCTAATGCTATTTGGGGGGCAATATGGGTATTCAGTACACACATGTTGAGTAATAATAATAGGTTTCATTACTGTCTTTTTATAGTCTTGACTCTACTTTTCAGAGTCAAATGGAAATTGGTTCCTGAGTCTGAGGCCTCTTGAGCTATCTCACAGTTTTCAAAGTTCTTTCTTCCCCTTGTTTCTTGTTTCATCCAACATATTCCTACTACGTGTGGGTGTTAGAAAGCTCTGGCCTTCTGTGTAAGGGGTGATTTGCCTCCTCTTCCAAGTGTCCTGTCTCTTGCAGTGTCCAGATTAATCTCAGGCAACTGATGTTTTCCCCATGGAACGCACAGCAATGCTGAGATGCCTCCCTAGCTGTGGAATGTTATCTTTTTGACTCCAGTGTTCTCTAATATGGGAGGTTTGGCCATAGTGACTTGTAATGTGTTATTTTTCACGTATGCACCCTTGGGAACAGGGCCATGTGTTTTTTTCTGGGCTGCCTCTTCGGGTGAATAATCGCAGAGAATTTAAATTTTGGTTGTCAGAGCCCAACACTTACCATAAACATTGCATACTGAACCTGGAAGGATTAACCACCACCTGGTCTTCCCTGTGCCATTTGTACATCACAAAACAGTGACCAGTCACTTAGAAGTGAGTTGCATACATGGTGACGCCCGCCAGGAACAGATGGTTGTTAGAAGTTTTGCTATCTTTTTTCTCCTGAATCTTTTGGAGGTGTTTGCCTCGCTCGCACAGGAAAATTAGTTTAATGGAAAAGCTGTTCCCTTACAGAATTGACGTGAGAAATGATTTTTCCTTCCCGATTTGATTATGTCCTTATGCCTCACAATTCCCTCTGCTGTAGGAGGAACTTCATCTGAGAATATTTTCCCTTCCTACCCTCATGTATCTGCTCCTTTCTTGTTTTATCATCTTTCCCTTTCCCCTTCATACCCGCTTAACTCATTATGCTCTTCCTGACTCCGTGATTCCTTTGTGGGTATATGTTTTCCTGTCCTGACTTGGTCATTTCCTCTGTCTAGTGGTTACTAAGATCATAAACATTTTTGGTGTGAAGCTTCTGAAATGAACTCAGGCTTATAAAATATGTTTTAGCCAATACAGACTCACACTTTATTAAAAGGTATAATTTTTATGTAAGACCATTACTAGCTTTACTCTCTTCCCAATGGTTACTTAAGAAAAACAGTAACTACTTGAACACCTACTCCGTGCCAGGCACTGTAGGAAGCACTTTCCATACATCATATCTAATGTTTATGGACTTCTTGTGAGGTAAGCATTATGTTATCCTATCTTGCAAATAAAGGGACAAAGGCTCAGAAACTAAAAGTAACATGTCTAGGGTTACTCAGCAGAGTGGAACACAGAATTATCTGAGGCAAATTTTGTGTTTCTTGTGAGATTATTTTACTATTCAATACTATAAAAGCATTTTTCTCCTGTTCCATCACTTCTTTTTTTGTTGTTGTTAATCCTCACCTGTGGATATTATTCTATTGATTTTTAGAGATAGTGGAAAGAAGAGGGAGAGACACAGAGAGAGAAACATCGATGTGAGAGAGATACATCTCTTGGTTGCCTCCCAAACATGCCTTGATTGGAATAGAACCTGGGACCCTTCAGTCAGTGGGCCGACGCTCTATTCACCTAGCCAAACTGGCTAGGGCTCATCACTTCTTTCTAGACTGTGAATAACCCCAAAGACATTTGAAAATTATCTATATTTCCATGGATGCCTTTTCCAAATCTGGCAATTGCAGGACAACACCATTCAGTGACGCGTCCTCTGATGAAGGAAGTCTGCATCTGTGCTGCCCAGTGCGGCCACCACCAGCCACGCTCAGCTGGAGCACAGAAAACATGGCTAGTGGGACTGATACACTGAATATCTAATTTCCT
>NW_006298040.1:269968-272028 GCF_000327345.1 Myotis davidii
CTTCTGATGTTGCTCCCTCCTGTTCTCCAGAGTGGCTGCACCAGTCTGCATTCCCACCAGCAGTGCCCTAAGGTTCCCTTTTCTCCACATCCTCACCAGCACTTGTTGATTTATTGATGGTAGCCATTCAGACAGGTGTGAAGTGATGTTTCATTGTCATTTTAAGTTGCATCTCTCTGATGATCAGTGATGTTGAGCATTTTTTCACATGTCTGTTGGCCATTTGTATGTCCTCTTTGGAGAAATGTCTGTTCAGGTCCTCTCCCCATTTTTAAAATTGGATCATTTGTCTTCCTTTGGTTGAGTTGTATGAGTTCTTTATATATTTTGACAGCATGGAGGGACCTGAAGATTATTATATTAAGCGAAATAAGCCCATTAGACAAATACCATATGATCTCTCATATATGTGGAATCTAATGAACAAAATAAACTGACAAATAAAGTAGAACCAGTGGCATGAAAACATGGTACAGGAATTTCACAGGGAAGTGGGGGGAAAGGGTGGCAAGAGATTAACCAAAGAATTTATATGTATATATGCATTGCCCATGAACACAGACAATAGGGTGATGAAGGGCAACAGAGTGGTGGGGCCAATGAGAGGGAAAGGGGACAACTGTAATACTCTCAACAATAAAGATTTTAAAAATTATATAAAGCAAATTTAAAAATCACTGCCCAAGGGCACAGGAAATTATTTGCACCTTTGACTGTCATCATGGTAATGGGTGTTAGCAGAAATGACTTTTAAATGTTAATGTCTAAGAAAAATAGTATGGAATTACAACATGTCTTTGCTCTTGCTTAGCATCTTTTCAGAGATTGCTAAAAACAACACCTTTTCTTCAATTGGGACTTAATTAGCTTCAATGTGTAATGTAAAGGTTTCCTTTAACACCACTAATTTACAATTTAATTAATTCTTTATTCCTTAGCATTATTTCCTGCTCTCTGTTCACTTCAGACTCATGCATTTAGTAATTAAGGTGCAAAGAAGCTGAAGTTACATCTTTTACACAATGAAATATTATTCCTATGTTATGTAATTTATGTCCCTACACATTTAATGTATGGCAGGTAGACTTTTATTTACATAAATTGTTGAAAAGATGTTCTTCACAGAATATATTCGTTAACAAACTAAAACAAATTGAAACTGACTGAATAAATGAAAACTTAAAATTATGTAAAGATATAACGTGGACCCACATAATACATATGAACCTTGTTTTTAAGATATGATTGATTATTTGATGTTTTTACATTGTAAGACAAATCACCATTTTACCAAAAGTCATTCTCTAAAGCAGTGATTTTCAACCGGTGTGCCCCAGGAATTTTTAAAATGTGCAATACCTGACTTTTTAGTCAGGGGCACTGACCTCTTTTCCCTTAGATTGAAAAAAAACAAAAAGCCAGAGCCAACACAACAATAGCCATCTGGTGTGAATAAATCAAAATTATATCTTTTAAAAAATCAGATGGGCAAAAAATATATTTTCTGGTGTATCACAGAATTTTAGTAATCAGTTTGTATATGCCATGAGATGAAAAAGGTTAAAAATCACAGCTCTAGAGATTCCTTTAGTAATAAATTCTCATGTTTGTTTGTCTTTTATTAAAAAGAGATTATCATTCTCTTTTGAAGCATGTATCTCTTGCCCAGATGTGATACGTCTAAAATTATTTTTGATAAGAGCCAATGCAGGTTATAATAAGTGAACCAGTGCTGTTTCAAGCGAGAGTTTGCACATGAGAGTGTATAGCACAACCTCAGCGAGGAGATGAAACTGTCTGGACATTGAAACTTTGGATGGATGGGCATTCGTTACCCACTAACGTAAACTGTGTGATAAAAAATAATCACTCCCAGAGGAATACAATTCCACTGATTATACATAGATTTTCAAGGACATTTCTCTACTGTCTCCTCCCCTGGAATTCCTCTCAGGGTGTGAACCAAGTAAGAGGAAATGAGTCTTCAATTAAGCTTAAAATCAACTACTCCAGTGCTAGCTTGCTGTATATTTTCAAAATGTTAATGACCTGTAAAAGAT
>NW_006298040.1:272051-273039 GCF_000327345.1 Myotis davidii
GAAAAAAATAAGTCAGAAAAAAAAGTTATTTAGGGTCTTATATTTCTCTAAATATAATACAATTTTAAAACTTAGCATTTTATTTAGAACCAAAAGTACATTTGGTAGGAACACTATTAGTAATATTTTGCATTTGGATAATGTAATTGAGCTGGATAGCCACGAGCCCCCATGTGTCAGGATTCCCTTGAAACAAGAGATGTAAAGGAGACATTTTTTCCACCTACAGGTATTTTTTCTACCTATCTCTGTCCTTTATTATTGAAGTACATTTCTTCAAGGGGAAATTTATTTTAAATTATTTAAAATTATAAAATCATGCCACTCTCACAATGTAAGCAACAAGAAATTATGTTCAATATTTATATTCACTGAAAAATAATTTCTACCATTGCTCTATTATTTCCATTTTTTGTTTCTACTAGTCATTTAATTTTTAGTTATTTTCTTTAAACACTAGAGGCCCAGTGTGTGAAATCACGCGAGACCCAGGCCTACTGCACCAGCAGGCCCCCAGACCCGCTGTGCACGAGCCGTGAGCCCCACACGAGAGCCGCAAGCCCCACCATGCCATGCGAACCGTGAGCCCCACCCAACCACTGCAAGTGGCTCATGGGCTGGGGGGAGGGACCCAGAGGTGCTCCATGCACTTCCTGGTGACTGGTCATTTGGTCATTATGGCGTTAAGGCCACTGGCCTTTTATAATATAGATAACTAGTGGCCCGGTGCACAAAATTCGTGCACGGGGGTGGAGGGGCGGATGGTTCCCTCAGCCAAGCCTGCACCCTCTCTAATCGGGGAACCCTTGGGGGATGTCTGACTGCTGGTTTGGGTTCGATACCTGCGATCCCCCTAACTGGGAGCCAGACATCCCTCTTGCAATCTGGGACCACTGGCTCCTAACCACTCACCTGCCTGCCTGATTGTCCCTACCCACTCAACCTGCCTGCCTGATTGTCCCTAACCCCTCACCTGCCTTCCTGATCA
>NW_006298040.1:275269-275989 GCF_000327345.1 Myotis davidii
CTGTCGTACGCCAATTACCATTTTTCTCTTTTATTATATAGGATTACTACTAATCTATTTAGATATTGGGTAAACCCATCTCAGTCCTTGTTGAAGTCCACTACCACTATTTCATTTTATCTTTATTATCTTCTCAGATTAATAGCCTGACATTTGAAAAAAAAGGGGACAGGGACTCATAAGAACTCACTGTAATTAGGAAACAATCACTATACAATTCACTATACAGTTAGTTAAAATAATACCTAAAACTGCCCTTAGAGTTTTTCTAATCCAAGTCTTTTAATAGACATTAATAACAGGGCTTTGTGTAAGTCAGGCCCTGTTTATAGTTACCCTCCACTGGCCTAAGGATCTAAGTGCTTCACGTGAGTCTTCTCATTCAATCAGTTCTGTGGGATGAGTATTATGATCACCTCAATTAACACATGAAGACATCAGAGTTTGGTCTGGGCAGTGCAGTGTTGCTCACTAGTTGAGCATTGACCTATGAACCAGGAGGTCAGGGTTCAATTCCTGGTCATGGGAGAGTTTGGAGATGGAAAGACCGGGGAAAGTATAGAAGGAATGATAGAAGGAAATCAATGGGCAAACCAACACAGGAGTAAAGTACCTGTGACATGTGCCAGGCAAGAGGAAATGCAGTTTCTAATCTGCCCTATTAGAAATGATTTGAAAGTTAAAAATGAAGCTCTCGTGCTTTCTCATGGGAGTGCTGTG
>NW_006298040.1:280098-299765 GCF_000327345.1 Myotis davidii
CACAGTAAAATCTATTTGTCAAAATTTTAAATAAAGAGCAAATTATAAAACGTTTTCTTAACGTTCTACTCTATATTCATTTCCCTCTAAAAACGTAACCATTGTCAGCATTTGACTCATTCTTCCATGCATTTTATATAAGTTACTTATATATTATAAATATTTATATCTAGGTTTCTTTTGTTAACTAAATTGAAATTATTATTATTCTTGTTTTGAAGCTTTTTTTTTAAGTCTAATCACATCTCTTAGAGACTTTCCTATTTCATTTCATACAGATTTATCTCAACCTAATAAGTGAATCCATGGTATTCCATAGTAAGAAATAGTTTAACTGATCTTATTAAGGACATTTAGGCTGTTTTGAACTCTTATTGCTAATTCAAAAATTTTTTCCACAAAAAATGTTGCATTTTCTGATCACAACCTATGCTATAGTGAATGGTGGATATATTTCTATGAACTGGATCTTTAAAGGGACGCTTACGTGTCTAAGTATATATTCATTTACCCATCCTTGCACATTCCATATGAATTTTAGAATCAGTTGATCTAATCCAATAAATAAACCTTGTTAATAAGATCTTTTAAAGTAGATATTATAAATCAATATTTGGTATGCTTAGACTATATTGGAAGAAACTGATATCTTTATTTTACATTATTTTTAAATGTGTTTTTATTGATTTCAGAGAGGAAGGGAGAGGGAGAGATAGAAACATCAACGATGAGAAAGAATCATTAAATGGCTGCCTCCTGCATGCCCCCTACTGGGGATCAAGCCCAAAACCTGGGCATGTGCCCTTGACCTGAATCAAACCTGGGACCCTTCAGTCCACAGGCTGATGCTCCATCCACTGAGAAAAACCACCTAGGATTCTTTATTTTACATGTTCTTTCTATTCTAAGATTTTATAATTTTCTAAATATACATATGTATATATAATTCTTATTAAGTGTATCCTTAAGTATTTTATAGTTTTTCTCATTAAGATGGCTATATTTTATTACATTTTCTATTGGTTAGCCTATATAATAAAAGCATAATATGTAAATTGACTTAAAGGCCGAACAGCAGAAAGACCATACGGACAACCATCCTGATGACCATCCAGGACCACGGCTATGACACCCACTGGTGCCAGGCCAGTCAAGGCAGGTGCGATGCAATTGGTCAGGGACCCGGCCATCACCCCATGATCACCCCAAAGAGGGAGGCCCAGGCCACTGGCCAGCAGGGCAATCAATCAGGGGGCTCTACATCAGCCCAAAGAGGGAGGCCTGGGCTGCAGTGAGTGGGCGGGGCCTCCCTCTGCGAGGGAAGCCGGGGTCTCTGGTGCTGGCGGGAAGCTGGTACCGGCAGCTGGGAGAAGGAAGGCCTACTCTTGTATGAATTTTGTACATCAAGCCTCTAGATATTGATATTTAAGAACACCGTTGATTTTTAGTATGTTGGTATTTTATTCAGTAAAATTACCAAACAGTCTTATTTTTCCTCAGGGTTAAGCAGTTAAGTCTCTTGGCTGACATCTGCCATTGAAAATTCATGATCCTTCCCTTGGTTTGGAGATTTGAGCTAGCCCCTTAGACCCAGAGCCTATCATGTAAAGCAGAGCTCAGGTCCCCTGAGGATACAACCTGTAGTGCTGTGGCAGGTGTGTGTAGGAAAAGTTTCTTGAATCCTCCCACAGAGTCCTATGGCTTCCAAAGTAAAAGAAGAATTACTGCATCTGGTACCTAACATGTGGCATTCCATTATATACTACAATGTCTTTGGAAGTATAAAAATAAAATTGTAACTATTTGCAGATGGAGCGATTGTCTACATACAGCATTCAGAAGACTGTTGACAAAGCATTAGAAGTGATAAGAGCCTTACAAACATTTACTGAATATAAAATCAATATACTAAGTCAATTAAATTTCTATGCCAGTTTGTGAGTTGTATTTTTATTTTCTTTCTGAAGTTTTTTGATTGACATGAGTCCTTTGTTCTAATATATTCAGCTTAGTCAATCTTTGTTCTAGGTTTGTGTTTTTGGTGTATATTTTTTTAACAGGTCCTTCTCTACATTACCTTCTAAAAGTACCTATCTCGGCCTCTTATTTTTGTAAGGTGCAAATGAGGAATTCATTTTTTCCCCATGTGGATATTCAGTTGAACAACAGCATGGTTTTCTGAACAGACCATCTTTCAATATAGATTGGCAATTGTTACCTATCATATATCAAGGTTCCATTTGTCCCAGATCCATTTCTGAATTTCATATTTTGCATCATTAGTCTGCTCATGTCCCCCTGAGTCAACAATATACTGTACTGTTCTGTACTGTACTGTCGGGAAGGTGGGAAGGTGGGAAGGGTTTGAGCAACATATAAAAAAAAAGGAGAAAGAACTCATGGTCACAGACACCAGTGTGGTGAATGCTGGAAGGAGGGGAATGAGGGAGGATGGAGGAGAATGTGGGGGATAAATGGTGATGGGCACATAGACTTGACTTGGGGTGGTGAATAGACAATGGTGTACAGGTGATGTGTTGTAGAATTGTGTACCTGAAACCTATATAATTTTGTTAACCAGTGCTACCCCCAAAATTTACTAAAACAGAAAAAAAATGCACTGTACTAAATACTACAGCATCCTAAAAAGTCACAGTACCTACAGGTCCTCTAAGGTCCTTTTTCTTCTTAAGTGTCTTAGCAATTTTTGGCTTTTTAAAAAAAAATTTTTAAAAAAAATTTTGGCCCTTTGACCTTCCCTATGTATTTTAGAATCAGCTTGCCAAATTCCTTAAAGAGTGATATTAGAATATTTTTATCAATTAAAAATTATCTGTGTTGAAGAAAATTGACATCTTTTTGTACTGAATGTTTCCATTTGCGAACATATTATTTATTATACCAGCACATTTTCTTTTATCCTTCAATAAAATCATTTTCCACATAAATCTTGTATATTTTTTTATTTACTGTAATTTTTTTCCTAGTAATGACTTCTTTCCTTTGTACATCTTACATTGTTTGTGACAATGTAGACAATTTTACAACCTACAACAAATTATGCTTTCATTTTTATCTTTGCAATCCTTTACATAGTATATTTATTTGTCTTTGTCATGGGCCCAGCAAGGTCATGCTGTTGATTTTGAATAGAAATCATGACAGTGGTCAAATGTTCTGTTGAAGGGAATGCTTTAATATTTCTTCAATAATTATGATATTTGAATTTGTTTTAACTCATACTATTTTTCAGGTTAAGGAAGTTTCATTCTTTTCTCAGTGTATATATCAATATCTCTTTTCCGAACAATTAAGGCACTTGAATCAATTCATTTTGTACTTTTTACTTATAAACTGTAATATAGGTCTTAGTTTTATCTGGATTTTTTTTTCTAAAATACTAAATTGCTTGGATCAATTTATTATGAAGAAGACAAATCCATGATAGTTTAAAAAAAAGTAAAGCTACAAAAGAAAGTTTAAAGTCAAATGTTTATCTTAAGTCTGAGTTTGTCTGACAATGTTCTTTTGTATTATTTGACTCTATATCAAGTACTAACTCACACTTTTAAATTACCGAATGCCTGTAAATAGAGATCTTTAACTTCTATTTTTAAGTGGTAAATTGCATTTTTTATTGACCTGACATGGAATGGCTAAAACAATTTCATCTTCAGATCCCTTGGAGTTATTTTATTATTGACTAAATATTTAATAAGAGCCTGCTTTGTTATTTATTAATAACATGTTATTAAGAGAACTATATTAGCCATGTAGATACAGATATGAGCAAGATCAGTAAAATTTCTGTCCTCATGGAGCTTAACTCTCATGGAAGAGCATAAGAGACAAAGAAAAAGCAAAAACACATATAGCACAAAGTCAGGGCCTGATAAATGCTCTGAAGAAAATGGTAACGCGGGGTCAGAGGAGAGGGAGTGGTTAGCGGGACACTTCAGACAAGGGGACTTTTAAGAGACCTAAATGAAGGGAGGGAGTAGGTCCTGTGACCACGGGGGAGGAACAAGCCCCCAAATGTGTTTTAGGACGAGTGGAGAATCCAGATCTAAAGACCCACCTTGTGCAATCATGAAGAGTAGAAAAGCAGACCTTACAGTTTTGGAAAGATAAAAATTGACTTCCTGTTTTGGCATTCCAAGTCATGGGACTTGAAAATCGCATAGATATAAACACCCATTTACACGGATCTCTGCCAAAACGCAGTACGAATCCTTACCCAGCAAATTATGTGCACAGATAAGAACGAATGCTATCAACAAGCTGTTAACAGAAAAGTATTCCTAGGTTATAAATATTGATAGAAAACAAGTTTCCTTCAGAATTTTGATGGCTCTGACCATCTGCAAAAGTGGAAACTTATGGGCGAAAATTAGATACCAGATATGAGACAATAAGAGGAAGTCAGCCTGTATCCCAGGCCTGAGGCGGAGCGAACTCTGTTTCTGCCCAGGAGGCAGTTTTGACCAAGCCAGGCTCATCCTTTCTACCCATTGGGTTTCTTGTTTCAGAGTAAATACGGTTGGTATAATTCCGTATCAAAATGCATCCCTTTTTGCAATTATTATGTATTGAATTGTTTGTCTATAGTACAACCAAATGCGGGTTTTAAAAATGAATACAGTAATTGAAGAATCCTACTGTTTCTGGAATAATGTAGAAGTATTTCAATATCGTTCTATCCACATAATATATATTTTTAGAAATAAAATGGTCTTTTACTTTTCTATTTTTATAAATTTTGACTGGATAAAATATTGAGAAGTAAAAGTAACTATTAAAATGAGACCCCACATTTGCTGTCCTTAAGCAACAGCATGGATATTTTATTTATTTGATTATATGGATTAAACCTCAGCAAGAATATCATAGAGATGCATCTTCATATTTTCCCAATGATGTCTCTGAATTTTTATAACACTCTATTATTCTCCTTTTGGTGGCCTATCTATTAATATCCAGTACATTTACAGTTAATATAAGTTTAAAAATTTTTTAAAATGAGCAGAAACAACCTAGTTTTTGGAGAATTAGGAGTACAAAAATTAATATGGGATAAGCTTCATGTGTTTTGTTTCAGATATTCAGGAGTATCTTACTTCACAAAGATGATTGCTGCTTCACACTTCCTTTTAGGGCGTCCATGGCCAGTTAGGTGAATGCAAGCTGTGCAAGAACTAGTGCTAGATTAAGCCAAGATTAAGGAAACTAGCTGGCCGAATGCAGTTTAGAGAGGTCACTAAGTATGGTTTAGCACTGACTCCTACTTACAATGACTTCCCAGTGCTCAGAGGGTCTAGCCTAAACTAGTAAAGCTTGTAGACAGAGACTTGAAATGTTAACTAACCCACATCTCCTGAAAAGTCTCATGTCAGCCTTTCCTATGGCCACACTTTGCATACTCTCTTGTCATCCCCAGAACATCCCCAGTGAGAACTGTAACCATTCCTCTCCTTTTCTGTTGCCTTCTCTATCTTTTTACCCACTCACTCCTGGTAAAATTGTTTTCAGACTTTCACACACAATACCAGGGCCATCCCTTCTCCACTCTTCCCCACGAAAACGTTACTGTGCTCCACGTACTCCTTGCTCTAGCATTTAAAATTCTGTTGTAATAAAATGTTTGTATTTATGTTTCTCCTACAGTTATTTTTTAAAAAGATATATTTTTTTTTATTGATTTCAGAGAGGAAGAGAGCGGGAGAGAGAGATAGAAACATGAATGTTGAGAGAGAATCATTGATTGGCTGCCTCCTGCATGCTCCACTCTAGGGGTCAAACCCAGGAATTGATCCGTGATCTCCTGGTTCATAGATCAATGCTCAACCACTGAGCCACACTGTCTGGGCTTATTTTTTATTTTTTTTACAATTGAAAAATTGCTCTTTGTCCAATAGAAGAGCATCTCTTTTATTTTTTATCATCTTTTAAAAATAGGTTCTTTCACTCTAGAAACTTTTTTTCATATTTAAATACTAATTGTAATTAAATCTAAGTTACATATTAGATAAATATTTATGAAATAAAGAAATTTTCAAAATTAACATACCAAATAGAATGAACTATGTTAAGAGTTTTGAAAAGCAACAGATTTATATAAAAAAGAGGTATTAGAAAATTAATTGTCCTTGAACAGGACATGGGTTTCTGAATTTGTTCCTCCATAACTTACTATTTAAAGGTAATTTTTAACCGTTGGAAAACAGTCTCTCTCTCTCTCCTGTGTCACCCCGAGCTGTAGCTGAGTTTGGAATCTCCCTATGTGTGTCAGTAGGAGATTGCGAAAGGAGAAGGAAAAAAGTCTCTTATCCCAAAAGCAGTTTGGAGGTGGCCAAGAGGAGGTATTCAGTACATTCGCTGAGGAAATGACGAGAAGGAAATTGTTTTGTGTCTCGGGAACCATGTGGAATTCCAAGATAAGAAAAACAGTTGCTAATTTGAGTATAAAAGCAGGAAACATGATACACTTGTTTCCTTTTATGCAAACACAAGTATATGAGGGGTTGTGTGAAAATTATTTTTCTCTCGCGGAACCACAAAGACAGAATCAAAGTGCTTCTTTTGGCCACACTGGCTTTTCTTTCTTGCTCTTTTTTCTCCTCTCTCTTCTATTTCTGGTGGATATTATGGCTAATAACACAACAAGTTTAGGAAGTCCATGGCCAGAAAACTTTTGGGGTAAGATATTTTCTTTACCTGTTTTAAATTTAAAATTAGTATGCAGAGAAATGTACTGTGTGATTTACGAAAACACTGGATATCTCTGAGACCTTTTGTTAATGTAAACTGACTGTTTTCATTGATTGATTATAATAGATATATTAATATAAAGTGTCTTTAAAGTGGGCTATAACAGCACTCAAGAAAAATCTGGGCAACAGGACTAGATTGGCTGGTGTTACAAAATACAATTAGAAAGGAATAAGGATAAAGATGAGAAGCAAGGTGGCAGGAATTGCTCTTTGGAATATGATAATGTGGCTTTTGTTGGAAAGTGAAGTTTTATTTGTTTAAGGTTATGGGTTATGTATTTTATGTAATGAAACCAAGAATTCCTACAGAGGTGACCTTAACATACATGGTCAATGCTACACTTTTTAATTCCCTAGTGAACCTAACTAATAAATCAGTACTTAAGGAGGGTGATACCACAGATAAGAGGAGGAATCGTATTATGAACTTAGAGGGGGAAACTGGACTGGAAAAAGCTAAGTGGGAATAACACCACATGTAACATTACAGAGGAAGCCGAGCGCAGGAGAGAAGGCACAACACAGACGGCCTTGTGTTCGGACACTGCTGCTGCCCAAACGCCGGCGGCCGGTGGAGTCAGTATCACCAGTTGTTCAGGCCAGAGGGACAGGGAAGGCCTGGGATGTGAACTTGATGTGTACTTTGGGTTCAGGGAAATTTTAAAAATCAAGGGGGAATTTGAATTACATCCAGAAAAAGACCTTAGAGGAGAAAATGGAGTTTATGGATAGATGGATATCCTTGTTTAGTAATCCAGAACAAGTTTTTAATCCTCTGTTGCAATTCAAGGGGGTATTTTGGGAACAATGAGGGGAAAGGTGAGCAGCAGTGGCCGGCTGCTCCTGGCAACCTCACCTACATGTCCACCATCACGGAAACTCTCATGAAGGGAATTAATGATTCTTTCTACCATCAACCAGTTATGTTTGCTTCAATTTGTAAATTATATCAGGGAACATCTACAATCATTATATAACAAAATTAGGAAGAAGAAAATAAATTATATTTGCATATCTAAGAAATGGCATGATAGGCTTATTCAGGTAGACACCAATAGATGATAAGCCTTTGGATTGTAGACTTGTAGACATCTGATCATATGTTTGTTACAATACTACTTGGTGTCCTCATAACAGAGCAAGTGAATGTCCAAAAAACAGCTAGAGAGTGTGTTTACACTAAATTCATCGTTACAAATCTAAGTAGCAGTGTAAATGAATTCAAAAGCAAAGTAACTCTTACTGCAAACATTAATTGTTAAAGCCAAATCTATTTTTTCCAACAACTAAATGCCAGGTTCACTTAGGCAAAGGAAATCATTATCCACTGACTAAAACATGGACAGTAATCACTAAGAAAACTTGAATCTGTAAGAGCAGATGTTTAGTTGGAGTCTATTTGCCAATCCTAAAAAATGATAATTTTTTAAAAATATACATATCTGTGCTTGAGAAGGAATTCAAACTTACTGTCCCAAAGATAGTTCCTAGAGCTTCTTTGTCTTAGTATGTGAATACAATGGAAAATATATAAAAATAACAAAAACCAGGAAGGGGAGTGTTATGTTGATAAGCATTAACAAAATCAGGGCAAGTATGTTGAGCAGGTATAATGTTTTGGGGAAAATATATAAAAGATCACATTATTTTTTTCTGAAGTAAGGAATATTAAGTGGAAATTCCAAAAGTGTAAATGTGAATATATAAAAGATAAAAGTTTCTTAAAACAGAAATCCCCATCTTTTTTCTTTTTCTTTCTTATGTGTATCTAAATTGATATCTATTTTGATCACTGATTCCACAGACATATTAATTTGATAATCTTGTAAAATGCAGTGCAAGGCATTATCCATGGCTACCAAAGTCAACTGGCTTCTTCTCACTTTGAATTTGGAGAAGTAAAGGAAGACTAGCTGAGAAAAACAAAACTTGAGTGTTAAGCATATCAATTTCCCAGACTTAACACACTCAAGCTGCATAAAATGATGATGACTATTACCAATCATGACAGCTTGCATTTTCATAGTAATTGCCCCTCAATACTTACTACATGTTGTGCAAGCATTAAAGCAATTAGTGCAAGGGTGGACAACACAATTAGCCTGAGAGGGACAACCTAGTTCAGTGATGGTGAACCTTTTGAGCTCGGTGTGTCAGCATTTTGAAAAACCCTAACTTAACTCTGGTGCCGTGTCACATATAGAAATTTTTTGATATTTGCAACCATAGTAAAACAAAGACTTATATTTTTGATATTTATTTTATATATTTAAATGCCATTTAACAAAGAAAAATCAACCAAAAAAATGAGTTCACATGTCACCTCTGACACGTGTCATAGGTTCGCCATCACTGACCTACATGAAGACACCCCCTTGCATTTCTCAGTTTTGCTTAAAACTATTGCTATAAACATTGCCCACAAAACCAGCAAGAAACAACTGGGGAAAGTTTGCTGTGCCCTAATGTAATGAAATAGGAGGGAAGCATCCTTAAACTGAGTTGCCCTCTTGGCACCTGCAGTACTAAAGAATACCTGTGGTTAAACTTCCTGTCTTGCCATGTGGCTTTTCTCTTTTGGCTAACAGTGTATGTGTATTTGGCTACCACTGTATGTGTATTTGGCTAGCATTGTGTGTGTTTGGCTAGCATTGTGTGTGTTTAGCTAGCATTATGTGTGTGCTTGGCTAGCATAGTGTGTATATTTGGCTACCATTGTATGTGTATTTGGCTAGCATTGTGTGTATGTTTGGCTAGCATTGCGTGGTGTTTGGCTAGCTCATGTGTGTGTTTGGCTAGCATCATTGACTTAGGAGCTTGCATTTATTTACCTCAATAAATCTTCTCCCAAATGGCAATGTCTGTCCTCAAGATTACATTCTTGGAGGAGATTATGTGCTCATACACATGCAAATAAATGCCTTTATTGTCATGGACTAATACAAGATAATATATGGTAAAATGGCAATGATTGGTAATATAGTACAACTTTTTAAAAAATATGGCAGAAAGGGTTCCTACATCCTTTTTAGAAGAAAGGAGATCAGATAAGTTCAAATAGAAAGATAATCCTAAGAAGGACTTTTCAGTCATTCATTTTTCCTTCATTCACTCATTAACTCATTCATTCATATACTTATCTATCTACTCCATTAGTTTACTCAGAAGCATTGATTGGCCACCCATTATATAACAGGCAACGTGTGAGGTTTTAGGGCAGAAATGCAGCATAGCTGGAGAATTTCCGGGCGCTCAGGAGAAATGTTATCAGCAAATATGCACAAGTAAGTACCCACAAGCCACATTTGTTGAGAAGTGAATGGCTTGAGGCAGAATTGTGTAAAGGATGTCAGTATAAAAGCTTGAGCAAGTTTAACATAACAATCCTCAATTTCATGAACTGGGTCTCCCCGTTTTCCTCTTCCCTATGACTTTTTCTCTAAGGTGTGTGTGGTGGTGGTGGGGGGGGCAGGGGTTAGCACTGGGGAGGGGGGACGACGACACATACTATTAAGGTATTGGAGAAAGAGGGCCTTTGTTTCTTGAGATAATATTTTTAGTTCTGATATTTCCTTTGTACACTTAGTTATTTCTTATCGTTTCCATTTTTCTGCTGATACTTTCTACTTTTTCTTTCATTACGAACATTTTCCTTCACATCATTAAACACAGATATCATTTGCTATGACGTCTTTGTCTGCTTATGCGAACATCTGGGTCATCCTAGTGTCTTAAGGGGCTGACTTTCTTTTCTCTTAGAATGGGTCACATTTTCCTGTTTCTTCACGTCAAGCAGCTTTACGTTGTATTTGGAACATTTTAAATGGGCTTCTGGATTCTTTTATATTACCTATAAGAGTCTCTTTTTCTAGTTTGTTTTCACAAGCAAATACATGTTTAGAACTCCAACTAAAATCCCTATAAAGCCTATCTCTTGAAATGCAGTCCACATCTCAGATTAGTTTAGTTTGTTGGTTTTTTGATCTGCTTGTTTTTTTCTCTAGCTGTGCTGTTTGGAATTTGCAATACAGTTCAAGAGTCCAGCATAGATATAGGAAATGCTTATCCATAAAATGTAGGGATCCTCATTTCCGCTCTTTCTTCAGACTGGAAATGCCAAGGTTTTCAGTTGGAGTTTCACCTGCACCACATGACTCAGACTGGAAACTGTGCTCTGGCCAGAAGTTTTGAAAAGTAGAAAAATAATCCAGTGCTTGCTCTTCTTTTCTTCCAAGTGTCAGATTCCCTCTAGTAACTGCCTGCGTTTGGTCACTCTTCAGTGCCTGCAGATAGGAATTGTTTTAGGGGAAGGGAAGGGTGTGCGGTTTAACCAGTGTTTATAGTCAGTATACCTGAAAGGATCAATCCACAAAAGCTTACTTGGAATCTTATCTTTACACTAGAGGCCCAGTGCACGAATTCGTGCACCAGTGGGGTCCCTCAGGCTGGCCTGCAGGATCAGTCCAAAACTGGTTCTCTGACATCCCCCATGGGGTCCTGGATTGCAAGAGGCCAGGGACCCCACTGGTGCATGATCAGGGCCGGTGAGGGACACAGGAGGTTGGCCAGCTGGGGAGGGACTGCAGGAGGGCTCCAGGGCATGCCTGGCCTGTCTTGCACAGTCTTGATCGGCTGGACCCCAGCAGCAAGCTAACCTACCAGTTGGAGTGTCTGCTCCCTGGTGGTCAGTGCACATCATAGCAACTCATCGACCAGTCGACTGTCTGCCCCCTGGTGGCCAGTGCATATCATAGCGAGCGGTTGAGCAGCCTTAGCATATCATTAGCATATTATGCTTTGATTGGTTGAATGGCTGACTGGATGACCGGACACTTAGCATATTAAGATTTTATTATATAGGATGTTTCTACTGTTTATGCAAGGTCTTAAGTCAGAAAGGAGTCTGGTGGCAGAGGGCAGTGCAGATGGAGTTGGATGAGCTAGTAGAAGAGCACAAAGAGTAGAGGTGAGCAGAGATAATTAAATACAGGTCAACTTGGAACCTCTATCTACAGGGGCCACTTTTAGGAGTTTGCTTTTACTCAAATATGGAGGGTTTGGAACAGAAGAGTGATGTGATTTGACTTACATTTTCAAAGGTTCACTGTGGCTATTATATTGAGAATAGGACATAATTGGGAGAGTAGGACAAAAAGACCAGATAAAAGGCTACTGCAATATTCCAGGTCAGAGATGCTGGTTGCTTGGACCACAAAGGTGGCAGAGCAGTTAAATAAGAATATGAATTCTGGATATAGAGGCATTGTGAAAACAGACCAAAGAGGATTTTCTGGCAGATGATATACTCATAAAAGTAATTATTCTGTTGAAATTATTGTAATCCATTGAGTTTTCTGTGCCCTAAATATTATTCTCTCTAAAAAGCTTTTGCCAACATCTTATTGCTTAAAGCATTCTTCTCTATACTCGAGGGAACCAAGAACAGCATACATGGCTTGCTTTGGTAATAGTTAAGCTTTATTATTCTTATTAGAGGCCCAATGCACGAAATACATGCAAGAGTAGGCCTTCCTTCCCTGGGCTGCCAGCACTAGCTTCCCTCTGGCACCTGGGACCCAGGCTTCCCTCACAGCCCTGGCTTTGTCCAGAAGGTCATCTGGAAGGACATCTAGTCTAATTAGCACATTACACTTTTCTTATTATAGATAATTGTAAAGGATTTTGTGACTAGATCAACGTTCTATTTTGTTATCAAAGACAAAAATTACTTTTCAGATATTGAAACGATTCAACTCAAGGCCACTAGATGGTAGCCTCTACTAAATTTTAATACTAATAAAATTTGAGGTAATGATTAGATTTACTAAAAACCAGATTCAAGATTAGATATTAGAATTGGGAGGCCCTGTAGTGACTGTTAGTAGGCCAAAATGAATAACATGATTTGAGTAAGTTAAATACCCATTATAATAAAAACTATTCATTGAGGATGTATGGGCCAGTCCCTTGCTGGTTGTATAGAAACACAATACAAATTAGAATAACAATACCTAATTTATATGCCATACCTTACTGATCTTATTTATTTATTGTTCCTTGTTTTTATGTTTATTTATTTTTGTTGAATTTATGTATTGGGGTGCAGTGGTTAATAAAATTATATAAATTTCAGGTGTATAATTCCATAATACATCATCTATATACTTTACTGATTTAGAATTTGTTCTTATTTGCTTTCAAATGAATATCTGCATTTTTAAAAGTAATTGTTTGGTCTCATTATTTGCATTATATTGTAATTATGTGAAGTGAAGTCATGGCTTATTTTTCCACCCTAAGAATGTTGAGAAATAAGCAAACTGTCCTCAAAAGAGAAATATCTGAGCCAATATATTTTTCAGGTATATTTTCTTTTATAGTAAGTTTTTTTTTAAAGAAAGCTCCCCAAATTTATGGACAGAAGTCTGCCAGAATTGAGCTACATAATTTTAAAGCTGTATGGCCAATAGATGCTGTTTTTATTAGATATTTTCTGAACTCACCGTTTGTGTCAGAAAATCATTCACTATAAACAAAAAGTCTCCTTATGGAAGACCATTCTGGAACAGGCTGTTATAATTGTGATTCTTGATATTTCTTTCTTATTGCTTTTCTGCATTTCCATACTTGTTCTTGCAGTTAGTATTTAAGGGTGCTTAGCCAGACAGATCAGCTTTTTACCATATATTTCAGCAAGTCTTGGAGAGTCTTATGTTATTATTCTCATTTGTAAGTATTAAAAAATTCTGCATATATAGCAAGGACATAAGAATTAGTGCAGTAACTTCTAAAACAGATATTTGACTGACCACATGGGAAAGAAAGTCATTTTCATGGCATGTGCACTCAACTGAACAATAAAATTAGGCAAATCCATATTTAAAGCAGTATAATTTTCTCTCTCATTTTTATAATTTCTGTAGTTCCATCTTTTTGTATTTATATGCTTTCAAAATTTAAATAATTTATTATTAATATGTACATATTATTCTCAGGTACTTTTAGCATTCAATATTGAATCCTCTTCAGCTATATATATAATCATATACAGTCTTTCATTTATAATAACAACATACTTTGAATCAAAATTATCTATTCTGCCTACATTGTGGGCCCAGACCAAGGTCTAACAATGTCAAATAGAAATATTAACAACCCATAGGAAATAATAATTTAAAATAGATATATTATCCAATTGCTTTTGTGAGACTATTATTCTACTTTTAGTGCCACTAAAAATAATAATCTTTCTACTCACAAAATTTATATTTTTCATTTAAGAAGATTGTGGTGGTTGAAACTATTCTTTAACAACTTATCTATTGGAGTTTGTATATGAGCCTTGCTTTCTTCAATCAGAACAATAATAGATTTTGGAAATCAAAGTCACTGGGCATATAAATATATTTCTCACTTCAGGTATTTTGGTTTCCTTTGCTAATTTTCTCAATCACTTTAACGAGAAGAAATTATTTCCCCCTGGTTATATATTTTGAAAGTTTCTAATTTGTTTTTCTTGACATTGAGCCTGATGCTATTTCTCACTATAGATAAACCATTAGGAATGCTTTATTTGCCAGAAGAGACTGTGGTTGACAGGCTGAAAGGGTAGATACACTGGGATTGTGTATGGAAACTCCTGCAAATCTTCAAATGCTTTTACTGGGTAACCAACTCAGTTTCAAGATCTTGGTTTTTATCTCCATTTAGTTTAAATAAAGTAAATATATGTCTTTGACCTTATCTACTGTACCTGCTTATATCCTGATATGTGTAGGGTCCTCAATCAGACCCTAGTGGTTATATAAGTTTATATACAAAAGCCAGGGCATATACTTTGTGATCTTGACTATTTGTCTCCTCCTTTTATGTTCTACAGGAGTGAAAGCCATAGTCTCCTGACCAGTGCTGGTTGTCAATATCCAATTGTTAAAATAAATCACGTTAGTTCCACCCCTGGCGGGGTGGCTCAGTTGACTGGAATGCCGCTCAATACACGAAAAGTTTTGGGTTTGATCCCCAGTCAGGGCACATACCTAGGTTCCTGGTTTGATCCCTAGTTGAGGCATTTAGGAGAAGCAAACAACCCACGTTTCTGTCTCACATCAATGTTTCTCTCTCCCTTCCTCTCCCTCTAAAAATAAATAAACATATCCTTAGTGAGGATTTTTTAAAAAACCATGTTAGTTCTACTATATAAACCTTACAATCTTTCAATATCAATAAAAGGAGAGATTTGAGTCCAAGGCATTTTTAAGAGTTTGTTTTAGCTAAAACCCCATATCTCTGTTTCTATATTTGAAGTTGTTATTTAAAATTCTCTAATGGAGGTTGTTGATTCAGGGAAATATATCAATAGAAAACATAATATTGTTTACCATAATTTTCCCAAGTATTTTTGTTCATAACAGACTTTCAAATCTGGTGTCCACCCTGGCCTTCCCACACCAGAATCCTGGGAGTCATTCTAGAATCCTCTTTTCCTCAGTATAGCAAAGTATGATGTTTTTACTGGTTGACATTTATTTCTAGATGCTGAAGGTGGGAGAGGAATTGTGTGACCTTTAATGGTTTTTAATTTTCTTTTGTTTCAAAGGACCCTAAATTGTTGCCTTACTCTTTCTTTTCTCCTTCATTGTGTGGTTACCAAAAACCCCTCTCCTTTTCTTCCTTTGTTGTTTTAAGCAGCTTTGAGACAGAATTTACCCACTTAAAGGGTACATTTAAATGGTTTTTATTATAGCCACAGAGCTGTGTGACCATCACCACAATCTAATCTGAGAACATTTTGTCTTTCACAAAGAAACCCTGTTCCCATAGCAGTCACTCCCATTCCCTCCCATCTCTCCCACCCGCCCTAAGCAATCACTATTTGCTTTTTATCTGCACAGTTTTGTCTGTCCTGGACATTTCATATAAATGCAATCATACGAGGGGTAACCTTTGGCAGTCTTTCCAAAGAAATGTGCCTCCTCACATGTCTGTATGCACCGAAAGCTTCTTTCCTAAAGCTCCGTGTTCAGGGACCAGAACACCTTTTCATCATTTTTAGTTCTTACAGAATTGCCTTTCTTCTCCATGAAAGCTTTCGGTGGAAGCATGGAAGATAATTGATTGGCATCTCTATTGTTTTTCATAGTTCATTTTCTAGGTAACTTGAAGCTGGATGTCATTGTCTTCTAATTATACTGAAGGCATGGGTTTTGTATAGTTTCATTTGTTCATTTTGTTGTTCTCTTAGTGTTTTGTGTTTGTTTGTTTTTCCTTTTGGAAGAAATATTGGAGAATTCTTATTTACATTGCGGCCATTGTCCTGGAAACTTTGAATTCCTATAACTTCTTTTCTGGGCTCCAAATATTTGGGGCCCCGATAGAGGTTAATTTGGAATTTTACTATATGACTAGCAAGGCTTACGTTAGGTTCTAACTTTATTTATTTGCTTTCTCCAGATAGAGTCTAACGCAATAAAATCCTCATCTCAAGAGACTGCATTTTCAGGTTATGACTCAGTATTATTTTTGTGAGGCACATTTTGGAAGAACAATACTGGGTCTAAGAGATGTTTCCTGAATCATCTTGTAATTCAGAAGTCATCCTCTTATTATAAAAAAATTATTGTGTAGATTTATTATAAACAATTGTCTTAGAGGATTTTTATATTTCTAACGATAACTGTGAAAGTAGGAGATAACAAATATAATCTTTCCTTGGGAGATAAATGTAACAATAAAAGGTAGAAAGACATGAAATATATCTTAAAACTTAAGGAGCAATAATCAGTCTTAGAAATTCACTGACATTAGCTTATTTTGTTATTTCTGAATTACTGATTTTCATAGAATACAACAACAAACTGGTAAAAAACAAACCTTGGCAATCACAAAGTCTAACTCCATTAAAAAAATAATAAAACAAATGAGTCTAAATAAATTTCTTAAAAATCACAAACATGTTAGGGATGAGGCTGAATTTGAATCAGTTAGCTTTTGCTGTGTAAAAATCCAACCCAAAACATAGTGGCCTAAATGATCATTGATGTGGCTCATAATTCCGGGGTTGGCAATTTGGATGCAGATCAGCTTAATGCATTTCCTGTTGGCCTTCTCGCAAGTATCACACTCAGATGTTGGATTGGCCAGAACCTGAATTATCTAAATGATCCCACCTACATATTTGGAGTTGGACAGGCTCTTGGCCAGGGCCACAAGGATAACTGGGCCATGTATCTCTCAACAACCCAGAGGCAGCCTGAGTGAGTTCACAGGCTGGCAACTGCAGGGTTCCTGAGAGCAGCGGGGGGGGGGGGGGGACTTGATACTTAAGACTTGTGCTAGCGCAGCTTCATTTCCACTGAGGCCTATAGGCCCAAGCAAGTCACAAAGGCAGACCAGATTCAAGGGGTGGGGAAGCAGATTCTACCTCTTCCTGAAAGGAACTTACTTCAAAGCATTTGAAAACCTCCTGCTTTTGTTTTCCCAATTTCACAACCCCTCGGAGTTAATTTCCAGATAAGCAATTAGATAAGATAGCTTACTCCTCTATTTAAGAGTAACATTTTTTAATGAAATGTGTCTCTATCCAAAAGGTTATACATGAAATGGAGCTTGAAGAATGAGTTCTCCAGACAGAAATGTAAAAATTGTATCTAGCTATAAAAACAAAACAAAACATGGGAAAGCACAGAATTTAAGAGAGAAGGATAGGCTTTGTGTTAGTGAGAAAATCAACATGGCTCATGGGTTAGATCGTGTGGTAGAGAATGGAGAAATGTGGGTAGAACGGATGGAGGGGCCTTCTGATATCCAGGGTGTCTTTCCATTCAAAGCAGGGGCTCTGCTACCCAGTTTCATTCAAGAAGATGCATGTAGTTCCCACAAAGGAGCAGTAAGGTAGAATTTCCATTTTGGTAAGGCTTTCTGCCCTCCCCCATTTCCCACCAGAAGAGGAAATCTGAACAAATACAAGTTCTGTGAATTGAAGGATACTGGTGCAGAGCAGAGATTCTATGGAAATTCAGGGGACAGGAATTTTATTATCAAAACAAGGACATGATGGCAGCATGAACCAGAACTTTGGGTCCAAGAAAGAGCCCAGTAGTCTCTATAGGTCATGTCATCAATGAGTCACAGATCTAAGTGACAGTCCAGAATTTCAGAGAAGAGAACATAAATCCGTCAGCCCACCAGGTGGTTCTAGCCCAGCACTTCCTCTCTCAGAATGAGCTCAGAAAGTGAGACACCATGAGCCCTGCAGGTGGGAGACATTGATGGGCTTGATAAGAACAGACAGAGGAAAAGGCAAAATCAATACGATTACAAAGCTCCTTGTGAACTTGGCACGTTACTTACTACTGTAACTCAGAGGGAAATAATCTTTCAACTCATTTGCAACCTTATAAAAATTTTATGAGCTAAATAATGGCCTTTTTAAAAAAACAACAGGACTATATTTATGACTTCTTTCTTAAAGATGATAAAATAATGTAAGCAACATGAAGTGATACCGATAAAATGTTACTTTATATCCTTCTGTTTAAATGGAAACATAACAGCTTTCACTTGTTCATATCCATCTAGTACAATTTTCTATTTCTCAGTGGTTCTCTACCTTCTGGCCCTTTAAATACAGTTCCTCATGTTGTGACCCAACCATAAAATTCGTTTCGTTGCTACTACATAACTGTAATCTTGCTACTGTTATGAATCCTAATGTAAATATCTGATATGCAGATATCTTAGGCGACCCCTGTGAAAGTGTCCTTCCACCACCAAAGAGGTCTCAACCCACAGGTTGAGAACCGCTGCAACTTAAAATTGGTTTAATCATATAGGGCGTCCCCAAAAGTGTATATACACTTTGAATAATTAATTGCAATGTTTCTTTTCAGGTTTAACCCAATGGAATTAATAATTATTTAAAGTGTGTATACATTTTTGGGAGGAGGCACCCTGAATACACCATCGCATAGTTACTATTTGTATTCTGCCCTGTGTTTGCAGTTGAGTCCCTACTTACAGATCGATTACCTGCTTGTTTTTTTTTGTTTCTTCTTTTCAGAGGATCTTATCATATCCTTCACAGTGTCCATGGCTATCGGGCTCGTGATCGGAGGATTTATTTGGGCTCTGTTCGTCTGTTTGTCCCGAAGAAGAGCGAGCGCCCGCATCTCCCATTGGAGTTCAAGTCGGCGACCTCGGTCTTCGTACACCCACGGCCCCACCAGGCCTGGGTTTTACCGCCACAGCGGCTGCGAGCGCCGCAGCAACCTCAGCCTGGCCAGCCTCACCTTCCAGCGACAAGCGTCCCTGGAACAAGGCAACTCCTTTCCCAGAAAGTCAAGCTTCAGGGCTTCCACGTTCCATCCATTTCTGCAAAGTCCACCACTTCCCGTGGAAACTGACAGTCAGGTGATGACGCTCCCCGCCTCCCCGACCTCCCCCGCCCTGCTCACCGCTCACAGCCTGCGGCGCCCCGACTTCCACTGGTCCAGCAGCAGCCTCCCCGTGGGCCTGTCCCCGCCGCCCCCGCCCACCTACGAGTCCATCATCAAGGCGTTCCCAGATTTCTGACAGGAGCTTTTGTTCGCCTGGTTCTTTCTTTCCTTGTCTTTTCTCGAAAGGAAATCATAAACAGACTAAACAGAATTTTGAGGCCATGGCCCAAACGACCAAGGAGTTCCCCAACTGGAAAATGCTCAGACAAGTTGGACGTTACAATGTACATTTCCTCTGATCCCATTTTTTCCTTATCTCACAAATACGTAATATTTTCGCAACTCGTTGTATATTTATGTATTTTGTACTCAATGTGAGGATTCTTAAAAGTCGTGATTCTAATCGAAGAATCACCAGTAATACAGTATATATAATTTAGTCTAAAATAAAACAAAGGTGGTG
>NW_006298040.1:299790-307604 GCF_000327345.1 Myotis davidii
GCTTTTCCTCAGAATAGTTTTCCGCACAGCAGGGAGGCAGAACCCCTGGATTTACTCACACGATAATTTACCTTCTTCACTGTTGTAGTTCTGTTTTTAGAAAAGCAACAGCCACAAATCCAATTCACTTAACCTAAAAACACACGTTAACACTGAGCTTATATTTTTTCTAAGGGATAAGTTTTCTTTCTTAGATTTAAACCTAGCAATAGGGACAGCACTTTATCTAGAGACTTTCTCCGTTAATTTCACAAACGAAACAAAGAAGTGGGAGTCAGTGGGAACAAAGTCTGTCCTTGAAATAGATGTTACACCCATGAAGAATTCTCCTTCCTGGATTGACTCTGCAGGCATCATCCCTTGTTTGCATTTCGATGAATTCAACTTCAGATTCTGTGAAGAGTCTTTATAAATGACTAGAGGCCCAGTGCACGGATTCGTGCACACTGAAAGGAAATTAATTAGAAGAACGGTTTTAGAGGCCAGGGAGGGACCGCGGTAGGTTGGCCAGACTGGGAGGAACCACGGGAGGGCTCCAGGGCATGTCTGGCCCGGTTTGCCCAGTCCCAATTAGCCAGACCCCAGCAGCAAGCTAACCTACTGGTCGGAGCATCTGCCCCCTGATGGTCAGGGCACATCATAGCGACCGGTTGAATGGTCACATGGTTGGACACTTAGCATATTAGGCTTTTATATATATAGATTAAACCATGCCATAACTGCAGGCAGTTATTTAAGGAGTTCACTTCCACAGACGGCCATCTTCTTAAAGAAAGGTACATCCCAAATGTGGGTACCAGAGAACTTCAGGGGCCAGATGCCTGTGGCTGCCCTTTTTCATGTAAGGACACAAGTTCACTGGATAATGACTCTAAAGGCCTGTGCTCTATTTCTGATACAGTGAATATTTTGCTTGTGTCGCTGTTTGTTTGCTCCTATGAACGCTGGGATTTTGGGTGAAGAAAAACGTACTCTCATTTTAGCTTCTGCAATGCAGTGGTCCCAGCTACTAGTGTCTACATATGGCTTAAGATTGCAATGATTTTTAGATAATAAGATTTTTTACATAGCATCTTCCTTATTATTTTTATTTAGCTTATATTTATATTGTTCCTTAAGGACAATTATTATTAATGGTGTCTATAGATAGGTTCTCTTTAATGCAATATACCAGAAAGGAAAGAAGGAAAGAAAGAAAAAAAGCTCACAGGATAACCAATTTGTTCTAAGTTTTTGTTGTTGTTGTTGTTTTGTGTGTGTGTGTGTGTGTGTGTGTGTGTGTTTAACACATCTAGCAATCATCATATAGCCACATAAAATTTCAAGGGATCATTAACTTAGTAACAAAGCTATCTTGCATGTATGTCATTTTTATTGTTTAACATGAGAAGTTAAACAGATTTTATATTGGGGGTAAAAACTGTTTTATATCTCACAATCAAAATGAGTGTCTTGTAAATATTGTGCAATGTCTGAAATGTGAAATTAAAGCACAACCTGCAGACTTTTTTAGTTGTATTTTTTATTTGAAATGTTTAATATTTTTATGAAACAAAATTAAACTGATGTTAATTTTGCTTAATGGGTTATTTATTGAATAACTTTGATGAGTATCTCCTATTTACTTTGGCCTTTGAACCCAATCTAGACCGTCTTTATCTATTCCTGAGACACAAACTTTATTTTATATAAAAATGTATTTTTTAAAAAGGGTGACATCACCAATAAATGGAACAGGATTTTTCAATAAATTAATGCATCTGGAAAATATTATTTATTTAAAAACATTCGCTTATATTCCAAAGTTACTTAATTAACTGTTTTAGAGAATGAAGTTTTTTTTATTAAGATATAATTGACATATAGAATTGTATTAAGTTTCGGTTGTACGACATAGTGATGTGTACAACAACAAAAATCAGGCTTTGTAGGGAAGCTCCAGCTTAGCTAAGAGCAGAGAGTGGGAGGGCAGATACTTAAATTGCTTGATTACAAAGAAGATAGGAGGAAGTGGGGCTGGCAGCTGGTGAGTAACAAATGACCAAATGTTCCTGGGGGTCTCAGAGTAAAGGTATTCAGCGGGAAGACAGAGAGAGAATCTTCTGTTTTTTCCATAGTTATCTGGCTCTCTGGTTTCCAGATCTTTCTGATTTATTTTTGTGCTCCTAAATACCAATGGTAGGGGACAAGTTTTTGTCTTGCTTGGCCAACATTTTTGCTTACCTCACACTTTAATTTTCTTAGGGGAATAATTCTTCCATGTGGCACAGTCTTACTGTGACTCTCTGTCAAAGTTCCCCCACCTGTTCTCTTCCCCTCCTTCCTGTTTATCAAAATGGAGAAAAATTCCCCCTTTTCAATTAATACTATATATTTCCTCTTTGACTTCTTAATGATTTTATTGTTTAAAAATCTCCCTTCTCTCTCTGGTTTCATTACTACTATTTTAAGTTGGGGCCCTTGAAAACAGACTCTGAAATGGTCATTTGTATGTAGAAATTTTAATGGGGTTGGGGAGCTCTCAGCAAGGAATATCCATGAATGAGTGAGGGGACAGTATGGGGAAGAAGAGGTTAAAATGAGTGGCATGTCCAAAAGAGGCATCAGCCAATCCTATTGAGAGAGCTAGAATGTCCCTTCAGAGTTGTCCCTAATTGAAACAAAGGACCAAAGAGTGGTTAGTGTTAGTGTTAGGGTTAGAGTTAGAGATAGGGTTAAGTTAAGGCTAGGGATAGGGGTAGGGTTAAGGTTAGGTCTGAGTGACCTTTGAATGAGGTGATATGAGGGCACACTCTGTGAATGGGGCTTCCAGGAGCTGCCAGTCAGGTTAAACAGTGACTATTCCTTGGGCAAGATGGCTTTTTGAGAAGCTCTGAAGTGACAAAGACTCTCTTCTTGACCAAACTCCACTCTAGCCCCCCTGAACTCTTTTCTCAAATAGGCCCTAATTTCTCAGCTTCCATGTTTGTCTCTGCATTACTCACTTTTAGCAAGAATCCTGTTAAGTTGAACTATAATACTCCATCCTTGCTATCTGATGACTCTTTTTTAAAAAATTATATATTTTTATTGATTTCAGAGAGGAAGAGGGAGGGAGAGAGAGAAACAAACATCAATGATGAGCAAGAATCATTGACTGGCTGCCTCCTGCATGCTCTCCAGTGGGGATGGAGGCCACAACCCAGGCATGTGCCCTGACCTGGAATTATATCATGACCTCCCTTCATAGGTCAACACTCAACCACTGAGCCACACCAGTCAGGCACTATCTGGTAACTCTTTTTTTAAAAAAAAATATATTTTATTGATTTTTTAGTGAGAGGAAGGGAGAGGGATAGAGAGTTAGAAGCATTGATGAGAGAGAAACGTCGATTCAGTGTGCCTGCAACCAAGGTACATGCCCTTGACTGGAATCGAACCTGGGACCCTTGAGTCCGCAGGCCAACACTCTATCCACTGAGCCAAACCAGTTAGGGCTGTCTGATATCTAATCAGGTTCCTTATCCTCCACCATCTTCCCAAGTGATGTCTGATCTCCCTGGCCTGCCTTTGGTAAGAATCGTGTTAGACCAATTTAGTTAGAATCCGTCTTTACCTCTGATGCTTCCTGTTAGTCATTGTCCCTCAATTGAGCCTCACTCTCTTTGAGTCTTTGGCTATAAAGTCTCACGTTTCCTTATTGTATTCAGAATTGAAACAGTTTCTACACTGAGGACTGTTTTCCCCTACTGTAATTGTTTTTCTCAGGAAACTATGCTTTTACCACTCTAATTACGGTCTAGCTCAGTGGTCGGCAAACTGCGACTGCTTGAGTGTGGCTCTTCCACAAAATACCATGTGTGAGCGCGCACGTACAGTGCGAATGAAACTTCATGGCCACACTCCAGGGGCCAAAGAGCTGCAAGTGGCTCGTGAGCCGCAGTTTGCCGACCACTGATCTAGCTGATGTGTGTGTGTGTGTGTGAACAGCCAGGGTTTTGACTTCTCCAGTGACTGTCAGGCTGTTGGTTTTCACAGAGACTGGGTTTGCAGGGCTGCTGATTTTCAAACTACACAGAGCTGCCAAGAACAACTAAGAATAGGCAAGTTAAAATGCCACAGGGCCCATTGCCCTTATCAAGACTCTGTTGTTCTTCTTGAACAAATGCTCCTGGGTTGTTACAAATCCTTGGTTAATTTCCAGAGTGCTGAAAATGTCAGAGATAATTTTTTGCCAGGGTTCTCATTGTCTTTAAGAAGGAGAACATTTCCAGAGGTTCTGAATCCATCGTTCCGGCAGGGCTTCTGCTGATTGATATCTCGGTGTTTAGATAATCATGCTATAAGCATCTACCGGCATGAAGTGCACAGCTCCTAAAAATTAGCATCGGAGAGCCCATCAGTTCTCCACTAGAATCCGGTAGTGATTTCTTCCGGTTGTACTTTTCTTGTGATATAAATGACAGGCAGGAGTGAAGATTATCCTTTAGAAGGAATTCAGTGATTTTAATGGCTTACCCTTCCCCAACCATGCACCTCTCATGAAACCAGAAAGTGTAATACCTACTGATGGGTAAAAAAAAAAAACTACCACATTATATCTCAAGTTAAAAATCTGGATCATCTATTCCAAAGCTTTCAGTATTCAAACTCTCCAGAATAAATCTCCCACTTCATTAAATCTGTTTCTTCTGGACAAGTGTAGTTTATTATTCAAATCCCTCCCATAAAGGTCTTGGAGTGGAGAGATGCTCATGTGTGATACGCATCAAGATTAGATGTGTTGCCTGGCCGGTTTGGCTCACTGGATAGAGCGTCGGCCTGGAGACTGGGGGGTCCCGGGTTCGATTCCGGTCAAGGGCATGTACCTTGGTTGCAGGCACATCCCCAGTGGGGAGTGTGCAGGAGGCAGCTGATCGATGCTTCTCTCTCATCGATGTTTCTAACTCTCTATCCCTCTCCCTTCCTCTCTGTAAAAAAAATCAATTTTATATATATGATTAGATGTGTTGATTGACATAATTTCAGTCTTTATTTAGACACTTCCATTCGCCTGAATGGTATAGAAATGAGACATGGTTCGACGTGTCGTGACTTTTTTGACCTCTGCCTTCCCCCTAAATACATGCTTTTCCACAGTGTATTCCTCACTGAAATTCTCATTAAAGGAGACACTTCAGTAACATTTCCCACATGCTTTGACATTTTTGAGGGGAAAAAAATGTTTTATTCTATTAGGCCAATTCCACCTCAAGGTATTTGCATAAGTGGTGTGGGCCTGGCCTTTGACAGTATGTTCCTGTGTGATCTCTGATTGCTCACTCAGGCATACTGTAGACACACAGTCTCGTTGAGTACTGGGCTATCTCTACCAAATCAAATCTGGAAAGTTCACTTGCAATTTAATGTACTGTTTTTGAGACATCTTGACATTTTGACTTTATAAGTGTAAACTGAAAACTGGATTTACTGGAAATTTGTTTTTAAAAATAAAACAACATTTGCCAGATCCCTGATCTACAGATGCTTTATACAATTAGGCGATGCTTATGAGGTAATGCTGCTGAAAGAACATCTTTAAAAAGAAATTTATCTCTAATATTTCTAAAGCATATGAAAGACTACCACTATGTTCAACAGGAACAGAAAATTATACAAAGAACAGTGTAAATTAGCACAGAATCCAGTTTTCTAAAAGGGAGACAGAGAACATAATCAAATGCTAAAAATGTAGCAATGTTTATCATTGTTGAAAGAACCAGAAGAGCTTTTCTGTCTTTCAAAGGTATAAATATTGTAAATAAGTAAGCTTTTAGGTACAGTGGGCCCATATTTAAAACCAATTCATATTATTTTTAATTAATAGAACCTTTGGATATTTCATAACAAATAACATTTTATTTTATAAAAATATTGAGAGTTGAAATTTTCCTGGAAGATAATTTTTATTAATGATTTAAATAGTCTATGATTAACTCTTGCTACTAAATGGGATCATGGTATGATATATTCCAACACTTTATTTTTACTAATCATCTAGCTATACCCATGCATGTTGGCATTCAGAGGTAAACAACGTGGCTAAAGAGAGGTAAAGAGGAACTGTGAGTATGCTTACTTCATACATGTTAAGCTTAAGAAGTTTTGACAGTTATAAAACGATTTTGGGGGGATAGGATAACTGGAAATTTGAGGGTAGACTAGGCATTAACTATTGGGAGAGTATTATGAATTCTGTTAGGTGTGAAAAATGTTATTGTGCTTATGTAAAAACAGGTGTTTACTTTTCAGAGATGCATACTAAAACCTGCAGAGGAGGGCTACCCTAATTTCTGAGGGAAGCAAGGAGGCAGCCAGAGTGGCAAAGTTGTTTTTGAGAGGAGTCCAAGGTGAGTGGTTCCAAAGAGTTAAAAATGAGCCAGCCACCCGAGGATGGATCTCTTCAGTGAAGTTGAACCCTAACACCAGTTCCTGCTGGTCTTCTCCTGGGACACATCCATGGACACCACAGTGTCCTGGCCAACTGCATGTGGCTCAAGGACCAGCACACCAATGCTGCCCTGAATGGTTCATTCTACAACTGAACGCAGGCCTGGAGCAGGGCATTAGACCATCCATTGAAAATACATGATTGGGCCCTGCCAGTGTGGCTCAGTGGTTATGCATCAATCTATGAACTGGGAGGTCACCATTCGATTCCCAATTGAGCCATATGCTCAGGTTGTAGGCTTGATCCCCAGTGTGGGGCATGCAGGAGGCAGCTGATCAATGATTGTCTCTCATCATTGATGTTTTTATCTCTCTCTCTCTCTCTCTCTCTCTCTCTCTCTGAAATCAATAAAATTATATTTTTTATAAAAAGAAACTACATGATTGAACATGGATCAAGACTATGTGGTGCTGGGTGGAAATGGTTAATGGATTAAGAAAAAAAAACTTCAGAGACACAATCAACAGTACGGTGATTACCAGAGGGAATGGGGAAGGGTGGGTGGAGGTATAAGAGGTTAAAGAGGGGATAAACGGTGATGGAAGGAGACTTAATTTTGGGTGATGAACACACAATACAATATAAAGATGATGTACTATAGAGTTGTACACTTGAAACCTATACATTTATTAACCAATATCACCCCAATAAATGCAATAAAAAATGTAAAAAAGAATCTTGTTGAAATCCATGGTGCTCCTGTCAGATGTGATGAATACTGTTCAGAAGTGAATGTGACAGTTACTGGGAGTTGGGATCCCAGGCTAAATTGTGGGTCCCAGACTCCTTGTAATGCCGGGACCTGTTCTCAGCCTGAAAAGGTATCGCATACCCTCTCAGCATCTGGCAGCCTGCAGTTTTAATGGAGGACTTAAGGAACATGGGCTACTTGCAGCGGCTCTGTGGTCAAAGCTACAATTCCGGAATGGCTGCATATGACATTTCCAAACAAGTAGGCTAAGTTCTGTTGAAGGCCAAGTGCCATTTGAGTGCTTGGACCCAAGCCCAGAGGGACAGAAAAAAGGAGTATGGCTTCCAGACGAAAAGAAAATAAGGAGATTTACCCAGTCAATGCCATTTTGCCACAATACATTTGCCACGGGTGGTTCTGATGGATTTGTAAATATTTAGGGATCTATTAAAATAAAAAGCGACTGTACCAGTTTCATCAATACCTCCCCGGCATCACATCACTTGCCTTCAGGAATGATGGGACTGCACTTGCCATAGCGTCACCATATGTGTATGAAATGGCTGACAGGGAACATCCTGAAGATGGGAGCATTATTCGCCAAGTGACAGATGCAAAACCAAAGTCCATCTAATCATCTCGTGAAAGTGGGTT
>NW_006298040.1:307637-328442 GCF_000327345.1 Myotis davidii
GCTTTCCCCCTAAGTCATTGTGGATACGTTACTGAGTGTGTAGATTTCTCTGTTTTCTATCTTCCAAAATCTGTTTTCTTTGCCTTTTCATACCGACTTTGCATAGAGTGGGGGGAGGCCTTATTTCTTTTGTGTCTGTTATTCACTCTAAAATACTTTAACAGAGGGAAACTGAAAGAAGCAAATATGGAAAAATATTAACCGTTTTAATACCTAGGTCATGGGTTCATGAGTGTTCATGATACCATTGTCTTTATTCTTCTATATATTTGAAAGTTTCAAAGAGAGACAATGTAAAAATGTCGTGTAGCTAAAAAAAGATGAAAAGCTTTGGCAATTGAGATTTTGCAACCAACAACGGGACACGTGGACTAACTAAAAAGGTAATTCCTATTACCTTTAGCAGTTTTAGTTTACATGTTTAAAGTCTTTAAAGTGTAAATTAGAGTTAAATATTTAATTGCCTGTTTTGAAAGAAATTGAATATAAGGAGTATAGCTACAAAAAAACTCCAAAAATTTTCTTTCTTTGTAATCCTTTATTCCATCTTTTCTTTCTTTCTTCTTTGCCTTGTAACTTAGTACTTATAAAAGGGTTGCCAACCAAGATATCATAAATAAGTAGATGATAAAGTTACGGCCAAGAGGAAATGAAGTGGAGCCAGCAACCAGGTTAGTGCTCAAAAAACAGTCTTACACGCTAAATTCTCACCAGCAAAGGGCCACAGATACATCTCTTAATATTTTAATTGTAAAGTTAAAGAAAGGAATATGAACAGATAGATCATTCAAGTGCTCATAAAATAAAGGCAAATCCTTTCTCCAGGAGCAACTCAGTCATTTCCGATTTGAAGTTTATACTGAACAGGATCCCTGTGTGATGTAATGAGCGAAACACTCACTACAGTTTCCCAAGCAGCAGGCTTAGGATAAGTAAAGCCAGGAGTATTATGGGAATTTAGTCGGTTGTTATCATCAAAAAGAAAAATGAGTAAAAATAAACCTATTGGGGCAAATGCCTTAGTATCATGGAGGTTAGCAGCACTCAGTGTGCTTCGGAGATTTTTGGAATACCTTGAGCAAACCTTTGTAACCAGTTTCAAGAACCCAAATGGAGTTGAGAAACTTTGAAAGAAGAGTTCCAGGACTGCTTTAAATTGTGTACATTAGCGGTCATGCATGGCCACGGATGTATTTTTTTGAGGACAGGGTTTGTACCTTGTATCAGAAGGCCCTTTGGATTCAGGAAAGATTGAGAACCACTGATTTGTAGAAATAAAGAGGCCTCACATCCATGATGAATAATTTTTGTCATGAGCTTTTAAAAAACATGAGTTTTGAGACTGTTCTCTCTGCCTACTTCTTAGAATGAAAACATTCTGTCTGCCCGCTAAAGAGAGAAAATATATGCTCTACCAGTCAGCTCACTGGGGCAGCTTGACCTCCAGTTATGAAAGTTGTGCTGATTGAGGAATAATTGGTAGAGAAATCTATTTCATATATGATTGCAGCTAAACCCAGGGAGTATTCCTGGGACAGATAAGGGTTTTATTAAAAAATGATTCTGAATATGTTCCAAATAAAATAAATTTAAAACTTTATATATAGTGTGTTGATAAGTTTAACATGAGTATGTTTAAGGCAGGTGTACTCAAAAACTTATCTTGAACATTACAAAAGAGAAGTTGAATAAATCATCCATAGACTGGCTTTGAGCAGTGCACTTTCCTGGAACAATATGCTAAGATAAATGGCTCACAAAATGGATTCCTCTGTAACTGAATGAGATAACTTGCTGAATGCGGTTGTTAACCATAAATAAATTACAGGTTTTCTCTCTGGCAACTGTCAGGATAGCAGTTTCTCAAGGTCTTGGCTAGATCATGGTATAAAAAGTATTATGCATCTTGTATGTATGTGTGTGTGTGCATAAATTAATATTTTACATATTGAGAAAAACATGTTTATAAGTATATTGTAAACATATTCATCTTAATGTATTTTTCTTTATAAAATACACATCCAGTACTAATTTATAAATATATACCTATATACATACATATATAAATGTACTGTCTATATATTCATATATATGTAAATATATATCTCAGAAAGATTGAATAACTTGCTTGAGATCTTACATGGTATGCAAATGGTGGAGCTAGTGTTCAAACCAAGGCTGTATAGCTCCAGAGTGTACATTTTAGCCACTAAGCCAGACTTCCTCCAAGTTCAGTAATACAATTTTGCTATTTGCTTATAAAACGATTTCCTTTCTATTGCTTGTGTCTCGTAAAAGAGCAATGTATCTACTTCATTCAAAATACTATTCAATCATTAAAAAGCTAAATTAATATGAAAGAAAGACTATCGTGATTACTGAGAGATTAAGAGCATTTGCATAGTGAGCATTTTATTTAAGGTTCCACTATTGAGAGAAGCTAATAGCTGGACATCTCCTTTTAGTCAGTTACTCTCTAAGTGTAGGAAGTATTGTTTCATTTGTACATAATTAAGAGAGTTCAGTTAAGTGGTTTATTAGTCTTCACTCTCAAATTTCTCCAGCCAGCTTTACAACTGGTTACAGCAGAATTGACATAGCAATTTTACTCCAAGAATTTATCCGAATGAAATTATTTAGGGGAAGTAATAAAGCTATAGTCATGAAGATATACAGTGCATCTTTATTTGTAATGGAATATAAGAAAACATAAGAGACAAAATAATCCCAGGGGCCTTATGTTAAGGGGGATAAAGACAGCTATGGAATTATAAATGTTTTGTTAACTTTCCTTAATTTTGTAATTTTTATTTTTCAAATAAATATTTGAAAATTCCTTGACCAGTTTCTGAATTTTCATTAGAGGCTTTAGAATTTCATTAGTCATTAATGGACTTCAAATACTGTGGATTCTCTACTCATCAGAGGGATAATATTGTACCAAGTAATTAACTTTTCTATATTGCATGTTTTTCTTGATAAAGATGGAGAAAATAACACCTAGTTTTTTTTCTTTTTGCTTCAGCTTTAGAAATAGAGGAAATTCAACATTAAGATTAAATAAAACCTGATGAAAAAATGTAAGAACCTTTCCATTTTTCTCATTTAAATCATTCATTTCATTCTGATCAGCAAGCATTTGGGGGACACTTATAATGTACCAGGTGATGCATAAGATTCAGTTAAATTAAATTAAATTAACTAGTCATTTAACTGCAGTGAAGAAAATGCTATGAAGCAAAGACACAGATAAAGTCCTAAAAAGCAAACCTAGAGGGTGAGAGAAGACATTCCAAAGGAATTAGGAGCCGTTCCCATTTTAGAAAAGATTCCCTTTTCCTTTGTGAAAATATATTGGTTTTTCTAAGAATCTTACTTGCTTGAAAAAATGTTTATGCAAATTAAAATATACCAATATACTAATCAAACATCAACCAGAGGGTGCTGCATACATAGTATTTGTTTTAAGGGACTAAGAAGCAGCCTAGTTACTATTTAGTAAATCTTACCTCTAGAGAAACAATCAATATGTCTGAGAAGATTTTTAAAAAATAAAACTGAGATCTAAAGACAGAGAAGCATCGAACAGACCGTCAGCTTCAGAGAGAAGGCAGGGTAGGGAGTGGGGGGTAAGAGATCAACCAAAGGACTTGTATGCATGTATATAAGCATGACCAATGGACACAGACACTAAGGGGGCCAAGGGCATGAGCTGCGAGGGGGAGGAAGGGGCCAGGGAGAGGTCAATGGGGGAAAAAGGAAGAGGGGGAGGAGGAGGCCAGGGAGAGGTCAACGGGGGGAAAAGGAGACATATGTAATACTATATGTAATACTTTAAACAATAAAGAATTTTTTAAAAAAGATAAAATTGGGGGAAATTTTAGGCAAAAAACGTCCTATACTAAGACTAGGTTGGACTTGCTGGCTTCATAACCCAGCAAAAACCAGTGAAGTTGTAGAGAGAAAGAAGAGTCTCAATCCCAACTCTGCTGCTCATTGGAAGTCAGGTGGCTCATTTGAATAGTGAGTTGTTATAATTTCTCCAAAGTAGCAGGACTAAATTTTCGTACATTCTTTCTAGCTAAAGGTCATGGTGTTATGAATCAGATAGAACATCAGTCCCCCAGACTGGGAAGGACAGTAAAATGAGTACAGATACAGGATATTAGAACAATGATTAAGAAAAAAAAACACACACAAAAAAACAGAGTTTATCAAATAGCCACATCTCCTGTTTCCTAGACAGTGAGGCATTCTTCCCTGAAGACCAGGCGCCAGGAGCCCTGGGGAGGTGGAGGGTGCAATTGCCTCAGATCTCCTTCCCCAGGGCCATTCTGCTACTCCCTGCAAAGACTGGATCAAGGTTTGACGTTTGGCATCTGCCAGCACAGTGACCTCTCCTCCTGACATGTATTAGCAATGGATCCAGCCTCTTTTCCTGGAGGGACTTGAGTAGCATCAAGTGTCTGCATGGGCTTCCAGTTTGTGTTTTAGTCACAATCTTCAAAAACCAATTGCTCACCAATCTGACATAGTGGTCAAGGCTAGAATGACCTTCCTCCAAGTTTCCACAATGATTATTTGATGGAATCTCACAATTTGAATTAAAAACTTAAAACTTTAGAAATGAGCAGCCCATCCATCTAAAACTACTGAATCTTAAGATGAAATATCTCCAGATAGTCTTAAAAGTATGATTTGGGGTGAAGAATAAGAGTTAGAGACCCAGCTGGACACAAACATCTGCCTCCACAGGTTAATAGAAGAGAGTTAAAAATATGTTAAGAACCAATGAGGTGGCAAATGACCCATGGGAATGCCTCAACAGGAAGCTGTTGGCACCTCTAGGGAAGTGAATAGATTTCAGGCTGAGTGTGAGTTAGGATGTAAGGCAGACAGAGCTGTCATTCAAAGAGGCCAAAGAGCACCCTAAGGCATTTCATCCATAATAGCAACTAGAGGCCCGGTGCATGATTTTGTGCACCAGTGGGGTCCTACAACCTGGCCTGTGGGATTGGGCTGAAACTGGCTCTCCGACATCCCTCAAGGGGTCCCAGATTGAGAGAGGGCACAGACCAGGACGAGGGACCCCACCAGTGCATGCGGGAGGTTGGCCAGTTGAGGAGGAACTGTGGGAGGGCTCCAGGGCGTGTCCAGCCCATCTCACTCAGTCCCAATTGATTGGATCCCAGCAGCAAGCTAACCTTCCAGTCGACTGTCGGCTCCCTGGTGGTCAGTGTAGGTCATAGCGAGCGGTTGAGCAGTCTTAGCATATCATTAGCATATTATGCTTTGCATGGTTGAATGGCTGATCGACCGACTGGACACTTAGCATATTAGGCTTTTATTATATAGGATAAAGATCCTCTATTACCTCTTTGCACTGAGGAAGAAACGGTGAATCTGGGTTTCTGTCTGACTCCTGAGTTTGAAAATACCTTTCACTACATTTCCCTATATTCAGTAAGTTTGGGGTTAGAATGAAAATTCTATTTCTCTGTCCTTGGTCCTGTTGATGAGAAAGGGAGAGGGAAGATGTCAATATTTTTATGTGCTTTTGTTGTCCTTACCTGACTTGTTAGCATCAACAAAGATAACAATAGGTATAGTAAACCACCAGTTCTTAACAAAAAATAAGTTAAATGAAGATCAGATGACTGCGCTTTCAATCCTAATTTGTAATTAACCCCAGTGTGAGCTTGCAAACATTACTTAATGTCTCTGGTGTATTTATCTGTACAAGGAGAATCTTGGAGCTTTGTTCTGGCAGAATGAACAAATGATAGTTCTTATAAACAGCCCTTTACTAAGAAGCCTCAAGCTAGAAAGTAAGTTTTGTTAAAGATGTGTGAAAAATATTGAAACATATATCCAAGTTGGGGAAAAGCGGATTTAAACAGTAAATTCACATTTATATTTTTGTATTTACTGAGTTTCATAGTAAAGTATTTAGAATAAATTCAACTACGTATTTTCCTTATGCTTATTTTTCTGGAAGTATCCATAATGGATCTGGTTAAAGGATCTCTGGTTTGCATCCTTTTCTTTGAATAAAAAGAGGAGAAACACTTAAAAAATATCTGTGGATTAACTCTTTGAACCTGCAGATGGTGCTATGATTTCATTTTAAAATTCAATTTTGCTTTCCAGGGTATATTCATAGGAAAAAGCCCCAGTTCATTGTTTTCTTTTCATCTTGAGGTAAAAAATGAATTATTTCTCTTTATTTTTGTGTTTTATTATTATAATGGGAGAAACTGTTATTACCATTAGAAAAATCTTCTATAGTTACTTTTTGTTAATGCTAAATACTTCCTTTGATGAGATAACAGTCACTTTTCTATCCTTTTTCTTTCAAAATTTTCTACGTATCACTAAGCATCAGTTTTTCTGTAACTCACAACCAACTTACTTTGCTGTTGATGTTCTTAAATAGCATTGCTTCACTGAGAACCGGGTGACAAAGATCTAAGGATAAAAAATTCCATATGAGAACCATTTCAACCTCTTGTTTGTAATAATCAGGTAAAAATGATTTCCTGGTATTAAGCCACAGGAACTCTGGTTTAAGTCAGAGCTGTCAACTGGGAAACAAATTTCCAGCCATTTTGAAATTTAATTCATTTAATTTTTCTTGTAACTGGATTAGAAAGTATGATTAGCATAGCAGGATATTCTTTTACTGAATCAGTCTGACTTTGAACAAAGCAAACGGATACTAAAATCTTAAAGTATAAGAAAGAACATGGCTTTAGAGTCATTCTCCCATGAGGAACTTAAGAACAAAACTGTAAAAGAATACATGTACTGGTAGTTTTAAAAAATACAAGGAAGGATGTTCATGTGGCTGTATTTATTTATTTTTTTAAATCTTGAACTGTGGTTAAATGTAAAACTCAACTACTGTGAATTAAAAACCCACAGATAGAAATTAAGTGTGTATCAATGCACAGTACTCTCCCCATGCTTTCCAACTAGTTCTTTGAAACCACCTTCGAGTGACTGAGTTGGAGATGTTCAAAAGTTGGTGTGGATGTGGGTGTGTGTTGGAGAATGGGGGAGAAACACGGCAATTTTGCACAGTGCAAATATTGATAAAAATGATGAGTAAAAATTTTGAAAAAGAAGAAATATTGAATTCTTTGAGGTAGACAGTCTGATAATTTAGTTTTTAAATAATTTGAGATTATGTGTGAGAAAGTGTATTGGGAAGGATGACATTCTATAGAAAAGTCACACAGCAGAGATACTACCACCTTCTACTACAGAGTGTGTATTATCCTCGCCTGGAGCCTTTATGAAACTTTTATGCTGAGATTAACATGAGGTTTCAACATAAAGAAGTTATTACAATGGAAAATAAAAAATTAATTTTAGATGCTTTAACAATTAGGAAGGATTCCAATTAGGAAAGAATATATGAATCAGGATCTACACGAATAGCATAAAAATAAAATAAAGGCTTTAGAAGAATTGATGCTTTGTAATAAAATAAAATTATACATTTGTAAGCAAAATGACCATGACTGTTTGTTGCTTTTAAAATCTATTCCTGGACATAAAATTCTTATTTTCTGAAAGAACCTCAATGTCCCTGACTATAACGCAAATTCATTTGCTTACATCATTACTGCTAATTAAAGATTACCCTATTTCACATTCAACTTGATAGCTGCTTTTGTTTAAAGTAAATTTCCTCTCTTTTACGTCATGAAGATGCTCACTATATTTTTATATAAGTCAGAAATTAGATAAGAATTTCAAGCCCTGTTCATCCTGTGGGAGAGCTGCTGTGACGTCTGTCGGAGTTTTGTGATTGCTCAGCCCCGAGTCCAAGCCCTATAAAATGATGGGCTTTGAAATGCTGGTCAGGGTAGAGTGAAAGCAGCTGCTGGCAATAACCCTTAGCCAGTGCAAGTTCAGGTTCAACCCTGACTGGTACAGCCTTTCTTGGACTCGGGACTTCAGCACCTGAGACAGCTCCAACAGTCTGTGGAACAGAACACTCCCAGGCAAGGTAAGTGACAACTACAGCTTTCTTCTTTTACCCCCTCTCTGCTGCTAGAACTTTTCTCAGGGTAGATTGAATTTTTTTCTCTCTGGAAATTTTTTTTTTACAGTTTTCTTTCTTTATAGCAACAAAAAGAGAAGTTTCTCAGTCCCCTGGTAAGGATAGAAATGCCTCAATTTCTCACGTATCCATGAATTTTCTGAATTCGTTTGTTTAATGGATGGTTTTCCTGCTTGCCATTTTATTCAATACTATTTTTTTAAATAATGCATACAAGTAGGGTTTTCTTTTTGCTTGTATATAATTTTTTGACTGAAGGGTTCAGTGGGTACATTTGTTTTTGAAGTTTTAGACTTGTTTTTAAGTTCTGTTCTTTTCTGTCATATGTTGGTTATGTGAACTCAGGAAGCATTTATTTTAAATAAAAATCCTGTGATTTTTATAGAGAGCAAGAGAATAGACCATGATGTCTTAAGTTTCTATCCAGAAACCATTTAGAAATAAAATGTGTAAGTTGATTAAATGTTAAAACCACACAGTGTTTTTAATATATTTTTCTTCTGTGGCAAAAATCAGGTCAATGGTGATATGTGGTTTAAATTTTTTTTGAGGGGGGCGGAATCAATTTTCACCAGTAATTGTGCTAAGTTGTTCAAGTTCAGGCTTAAGGAAGTACGTGACCGGTAACATCTGCAATTAAAAGAAGAAAATATGTATATACAAAATCATTTTATACTGTTATATGCACATATTTATATGTACATGTTCATTATTCAATGTATAATAACCTAGTTTTATATTAACCAGAAGCAGAATCTTAAAGTAGAAAAAAAAATCATCTTCTTGCAGTTAGAGAGGATATTAAAATCGGATGCTACCATTTTGTAATAGAAGATGGTCCCAGGGCTATTTCCAGCAGGGTAAGAGTGAGCCAATCAATGTGTACGTGGGCCAACTATGAAAGATAGGCAGTCGTTCAAAAGGATCCTAATGTTTATTCAAGCGCTCGCCACCAAGAGAAATTCCCTTCATTTAAAAAGTAATAACTATTACAGTTTAACGGTTTCTGTAAGATGAAAAAGACTTTTCCCGAACTCTGTGCAAGAGTCTTCAGCATTTGCTGGGCACCCAGAATCCCCGAGCAGGTGAGGCCTGTGGGTGGGAAGCTTGACTTGACATGACTCCCCCTTTCGAGGTGCAGAGATGGAATCGAGAAGGGCGCCCCGGCTCCTCCTGCTCCTGCTCCTGTTCAGCGTGCTCTTCTCACAGACACTGGCGTGGCCTCTGTACGGAGCACCTGCTGCCCTGAGGTAAGTCCTCCTTCAGTGCAGGCAGCTGAACATTCCTTCATCGAAATGGGAACTTTCTAGCTGGGGTTTTGGACAACTCAAACTTTCAAAAATTACATATTATTCATTTAAAGATGAAAGATCTGGCTGATGTGTTAAGCAAGCTTTTTCACCATCGGGTCCCCATGATCAGTCTGAGCCCCAGCAGCACTCTCGGGGCATGAGAGAGAGAGTTAGGGGTTAGTCTTACAGATAGGATAGTGCACATTTCCAAACGAGGTGGGAGGAGGATTTGACTTTCCACTCATTCAAAAGCAGCTTTAGATAAGAAATGAGCTTTCATACAGCATCTCAGTTCAGTTCAGTCTCTGATGGGAAAATAGAACTTTCATGGCATGCCTCATTTTAGTTCATTTTTAAGATCAGTCAGTAAATAATCATAAGTTTAGTAGTTGATTATAAAAACAAATATAGGAGCATGTTGGAGAGATCTATCTATGCAGAATTAATTTGCTATTATTAAGAATTGTGGAATAATTGATCTACTGAGACCCTCTTGCCCAATGAGTAAATTTTAATATATGTGGTTTTGATGTTTAAAAATCTTTAGTTTTTACTATTCTCTTTGTGGTATTTTATATTTTAAGTTCATAGATTATAATACAGCTCATTTCAAGCTTTATCTGAAATAAAATAAATTTATGTTTAAAGAAATACATGGCAAATTAAAACTGCATTAGCTTAAACTTTCCTCTGGTCCTATACCTACAGGTACTATATACAGGCACTAACTCGTATTCTTCACAAGGTCTGCTTAAAGCCAGGTCTCTGCTGCTTCGTTAACCAAATGGAATGATTCTGATGGAGTGGTTATATCACCACAGATGAACAATCACAAGAATGCTGAAGTTGGCATTGATTACTAAGCTTCATTCTCTAAGAGGACTGCTTGTCCCTGACTACCAACTACCACATCACCAAAAGATACACCAGTGCCCAGGAGCCAACAAATTCCTTAGAGTCTTACCCTAACAGAGAAAACATACATACATAGAATTTTAATCATGTGCTGGTGTTCCAAATGTGTATGCATTTATGCAGTATAGTAATATTCCGTGTATAGGAATGGCTAGCCTTAGTTTTTCAGTGAAGCACTTTACATCCTTTACTAAAACATGTTACTACATGAGATTAGAAACCAGAGGCCCCACAGAATTCATGAAATTTGAGTAAGTATTCAGAGATGTAGAGATTCTTTGGTCGTGATCAATACAGAGAAACATATCACATGAAATGATACTAAACATCAATAAACATACAATTTGCTCCCCGTTTTCATACAGAATATTAGGTTTTTTTTCTAAGTGTTTATGATATTTAACTTTGCAACCTGAAGATATTACTAAGGAAGTGTACTTTACTTAATGTTCTGATAGGATGGAACTGAGTAGCTCTCACACCGGATGCATACAGCTTGTAAAAGTGGGATGGTATTTATTTTATGGGATAAATAAAATTTTATTGTTTACACTCTCATAAACCATTGAAGCCATTAAATCAGATATACTATACATATTTTGTGAATAGGCAATACTTCCCAAGATTTTGGGTATCTTATTTAAAATAATTGTATAAGCATAAACTTCTGATAAAATAATGTATTATATTGCTATTGTACTTTCCCCTGATAGGTTGGGTGACAGAATACCCTATGAAGGAGAAAACGAACCTGACCAAGCTTCATTAAAAGCAGACACTGACATCCTACAAAATGTATTAGCTGAAAATGACACACCCTATTACGATGCATACAGGTGAGTTCACTTTCATGAAGCAGTATTTTAGAAAACACAATTTTGAGTTATAAGTGTTTTATTTTTGTGTCTCCATGAAGCTATTTCTGCTGTGTAACACTGCATGTTTCCTCGTGTCATGGCTTCATCCAGCCACATTTATGGCAGCGTGTGCCCCTGTACATGACTTGCATGCAGAGGCTGTAACATGGAACAAGCCATTGTGAACTAACCATTCACTTGCATTCTGTTGCACAAAACGCCAACATCAGATATTACACCGATTCTAGGAAAAATTTCCCATTTAGGATTTCGGGATAGAGGAATTTCTAAGGCAAAAGTTTCATGTCTACATAAAGAAAAGATATCTAATAGTAAAAGCTACATTCACAGAGACACTTGTCAAGAGCAGCATTGAAGTACAGACAGTATAGATCTCCACTGAAGACAAAGAATAGAAGCTTCCTCATTTGAACAGAACAGCTGGTTGATAGACCTAAGCCCCTCTCTTTCAAAGGATTTTGTTTCCAAATATTGGCAGAAGAAATAGCAAAAGATGTAATAGGGGTTAGAATCAGGATTGTTTCCCCTTATATCTATCATTATTAAGGGTAGGAGAAATAAAGTGCCATAAATAAACGGACACTAATTTAAATATTATATTTTTCCTACCAATATTTCATAGAGAAGAATTTGTTTTATAGATTCTATCAGGGAACATTAGTTAATGTTGAGATGTATTTCTACAAAAGCTAATTTCCTGGCTTTTAAAAATTTGGGGCTGAAAAATACAGGTTACTAGGAAATTAGGAAATCTAATCCAATTATTAGAAAATCTCCTTTGGGACTTAATTTTTATAAGAAGCTTTCATAAATTTATGAATTTCTTTCTTATTGATTGAGTCAAAATAATATTTTAGAAAATCATTTTTAAAATAATGGCTATCCTTTCTTTCTTGTTTTAGAAATACCAGACATGCTGATGGAGTTTTCACCAGTGACTATAGTAGACTCTTGGGTCAGCTTTCTGCCAAAAAATACCTTGATTCTCTTGTTGGAAAACGAGTTGGGTAAAGATAATTTATTATTACTATTTTATCAAACACATTATGATTCTGTTAATCTGCAAATTATATTTGCACTGTTAATAATTTACTAATTTTGTTGCACATTTATAACTTTGATCATATTTAATTTAATTGAAAAATCATTTATATTCTTCAATAAAATATACCAGTCCCATTGATTAAAGAAATAAGGCTTACTAGTAAAATTCTCACTGGCTGTAGACACACTTATTTTCCTTTAGGAGAAAACATTTGTAAATCTGCAATCAAATTGAATTAGACACAGTAAAAAATACATAGCACATAGGATAAGTCGAAGCAAATGTTAAGGTTAATCATAGTAGTTGTTTTTTAACTTCCTGCTCAAACCAAGCATTGGAAGATTCTTTCTTTAAATGACCAATAGTTGAATCTTTAGATGGCACCATTTAGATGACATAGCTCCTCAAGAAGCATTAATTTACTCCCAATGGCAGAAAACAACTTTAAATATCCCTCTATGATTTGATAAAATATTTGCTCACTTAGTCTTAAGACACTCCCAGTAAGTGCCAACATGTATTGGATTATTTCTCACTCTCCTATCCTTAGGCTTAGGTGTATTTTTTCTATGTATTTTTTGTCATAGAAAATGAATTGGGTGTTAGAATTCATTTTTATTTGACACCAAGAAAAATGGGAATGGTGGTGTATTTATCATTTTTTGCTAAAAAGCTTTGATTCTATTTCCATCACATTTCTTAGCAGTGACATCTTAGAAGGCCAGGGGCCAATCAAACGCCATTCGGACGCAGTCTTCACTGACAACTATACCCGCCTTCGGAAACAAATGGCTGTGAAGAAATACTTGAACTCAATCCTAAATGGGAAGAGGAGGTAAAGAAACAGACAACTTGCTAAAATGTGAACTTATAAATCACTTTTAGAATAGAAGCTACAGAAGGGAGCCTTCCCCAGCCCTCCATCTCAGTATCTACACTCTGAAGCAGTAATTCTCAACCTTGGCTGCCCTCAGACAACCCTGGACACAGCCCTACCCAAACTCATGGCCAGGAATTAGTGCCTTTATGGATATGGCTCTAGATATACGGATTTCTTCAGAGCTCCCTGGTCGATTCTATTGTGTCTCCAAGTTTAAAACTGATGACTATAGAGGCATCTGTTTTGAATCTGGAAGCAAGTTTTAACAAAAGTGCTGCTTTTTAACCATGGAAAGCCCAGTCCACTATCAGTTTGGCATCACATGGAACTCCCTGTATGAGCATTTCAACTCCCTTATTTTATCAAATCAAGCTCTGAGTTATTTTGTCTTCTGACATTCAGTGAAGCCCGAGTCTGTCTGGGTGTACAGATATTGGAGCACAGTACATAGGGAGTGGGGTGCTCTCTTTTTATTCCAATTATTTTTGGTTAGAAACTGAGTATTACGGACGACCCTGGCTGGATGAGGCTATACAAGATGACTTTCTTTGCCCACCAGATTGTAATTGTGTAGGATTGATTTTAGACACTTAAAAAAAAATCATTCACCGGTAAGAACCAAACTGAATGATAATCGTTTAGCCCCTAGAGCACTTTACAGGGGACAGAGAATAGCATAGGTTACATGATATCATTTATTTAGATGCTTTCTTCTCTAAGAGCCTTAACATGCACAATTTTCTATTTCTGCTGTACAGCACTGAGGGAGAATACCCTGACTTTTTTGAAGAGCTAGAAAACTGATGGGAAAGGTCTTTGAGGAAAGCTGGTGAACACGTCCCAAATGGTGCGTATATCTGTGCATTCTTATCATAGTCTTATAGCAATTATCCAGCTATTTCAGGAGGTAAGAGCCGCTTGGTAAGAGATATCCTAGACTTGTTCCCAGTGAGCCAGCCTGTAAGAATGACACTCCTACCAGAAGTGAACCATGGGCCAGTAATCAGCTTAAAATTCATGCAGGTTCTGATTGAATAACAGAGAAAAATCACAATAAGTAAACAGTTTTATATCTTCTCGTTTACCCAGACATATTCCTACCCTCTGACAAGATTTAAAGCAGCAGAGACTGACTCACACTAATGAGAAAAACTGGTGTTCTTATCAAGCACCCAGCCAGGCTGCTGTTATTAATTTAAGGTTTCATTCCACGATTGACTGCTGGCATCTTATTTAAGTACAGGGAGATGCCCCCGAATTACAGCAAGGTTTGTTATTGTGAAAACACAATGCACTTTGGGTCTAATTTTATTCCCTGAAACACAGCCAGCTTCAGGCAGCAAAAGTCAAGTTCAGCTTCTTTTACCTATAAAGTAAGTGTACTATGACTCCAGTAGTATTCACTGTAAAATAATGTTTGAGTAAAGAAAACACAAATAGGTTTTTTCTTTGTTATATAATAAGCTTGTTAACGCAAATACTTTTATGTACACGTAGATACAAGGCATATATTTTTCCTGAGTACATTAATGCTTTTATTAGCTCACAAAATGTATTTACAATATTTGGCAAGTGCTTGAAGAAATTTTACATCATCAGCATTTGAGATTAACAAAATTTTTCACTAAAGCGTATGGAGTAAATATTTTTGGTTTTGTGGTCTATATAGTTTCTTTCAAAAATATGTCTGTTACTGTAGCAGAAAATTGTCCACAGATCATATGTAAAATGAATGGGAGTATCTGGGTTATAATAAAGCTTTATTTCTAAAACATGAAGGTAGGCTAGACTACGACCCTGAAGGGGTCAAGGAGAGTAAAGGAGACCTAAGATCAGAATGAGTATAATTTATTGTTTTACTTCAGTCCTGGTTTTCATGAGCGTCCTCAGTAGTGGGCAGGGTGTCTGTGAAGACACTTGCACAACTGGTGACTTGTGTCCACGGATTACCCTTCACTTCTAAGGGACATGCATGGTCAGGGTGTGGCACATGCCCGTTCATGGCCATAAATGGATAGTTCAGAGCAATGTGTCCCTATCCTCAAAACAGAAAGGTAATCCCATGTGGCTTCTTGAAAAACTGTTCATAAGAAGAAGGCCTCTCTATCACATGATGCACCACGGCAGACACTAACACATGGAAGAGGACAATCACTGTGTCTTTTGTGAATTGTAAGATTATTGATGGGATTACATCTTCCATTCTTTTTGTTTAAATGTGCAGTTTTTGGACAAATTCTTTTTCACAACAAATCTGTGGGTCAGCCATTTGTGAAAATTACAAATTATTGACTGACCAAAGGGCCCCTTCCCATCCCTGTGCCATTTCTAAGAATCAGTCCCTTTGAAAGATGTGCTCCTGATTTCCCACAACATGACCCCTTGTCACAGACTATTGACAAGGGGCAAAGAGAAATAGATGTTTATTAAATGAGTGGATAAGGGAATGAAATTAAGATGCTGTCAATGAAAATACTTTTATGCTTACATATCAATTCTTTCTTTTTCAGATTCTTGAAGAAAAATGATAGATGATATAATTACATTTTGAGCTCTACATAAGTAGTAATTCAAGAAATCATCTTCAATATTGAGACCAAATAAAATACTGTGTTGTGAATGTTGTGATTTACTTTAAGCTAATGTAATAACTGTGTTGCTTACATTGCAAATATTATTTAAGAGTTCTTAAATTTGTCTTTAACTCCTGTAAATCCTGTAATTTCATATGCTGTGTACCCTTTCTAACAAAAACATATTAAATGATAAGAAGATAGTAGGTTAATTCCAATTATAAGAGGCTTTATGGAAGGGTAGTCATTGAGCAAAATTGATCTATTTATTTATACAGCCTCCTCAACTATTCACATAGTACACCAGATAATCATTGTGTCCAAATTTGAATGGTAAGCAGATAGAATGCTATGCTAAGTAAACCTCAAAATGTCTAAGAGGATACCGACCACGTTAAAAAGTCATTCTTCAAAACAGCTGTTTTTTAAAAATGAAATGCATTTTCATATTTTAGGCACCCTTTATTTTAAACTGGATTAAAATCTCATAAATTTGGATCTCTAATGCCAAAGGCTCTCTTCTGATCTATTGATTCAATGAAGGAGAATGGCCTCTACTTCTTGCCTTTAATCTTGTGTAAAGTATGTGTAAAATGTAAACTTGTTTTTCAGTGCTAAGTACTTTTTCTCCAAAACCCTTCAAAGAATGTTTTGGTCATACCAGCTTCTGTCAGTGAAAGTACATTTGGAGACACAACTATTTTTCCAAAATGATTGTAAGAAATTAAACGTAGAAAATAAAGGTATCTGATTATCATTGCAAACAATTTCTGTCGTTTTGAGTCTTTAAAGGATACAGTAGTAGTAGCTCATTTAAGCACTAAAGTGCCAGCCAGATCGTTTTTGTGATGTTAGAGGTAGAATTACGTTTGACTTTGTGTGAGATATGAAAGAGAAAAGCCCAGAATGTTCCCAAGGTAGATCACCTGAGCAACTTGAAGGATGGTGTTGCTATTAACTGAGATGAAAGAGACAGGAGGAGGGAGGTTCCAGAGCAAAAGGAGTTTAGATTTAGGCATTTTAAAGATATATGTTAGGAGTCCTGAGGAGATGCTGGGCTAGAGGTAAACTGTTGGTAGACTTCAGTATATAAAAGAGATTTAAAGGCACAGGTCATGAGATCAAGGACCAAATCCTATATAATAAAAGGCCGGTGACCATAACAGCGTAACAACCAGAATGACTGATCGACCAGTCATTGTGAGGTTCATTGACCACCTCTCGGTCCCTCCCCCCAGCCCTCAGGCTCTGATCGCCAGATGGCAGATGGGGAACCATGGGGAACCGGGGTGGGTGTCAGTGGTGGGGTAGAACTCAGGACTGGTGAGCGGGTGGAATAGCCAACATCTTGGTCCCTCCCCACAGCCCACAGGCTCTGGTAAATCGCCAGATGGCGAACGGGGAACCTGGGTTGGTGTTGGCAGTGGGATGGGACTGGGGCAGCCATGGACAAACTACGGCCCGCAGGCTGGATCCGGCCCGTTTGAAATGAATAAAACTATTCCCTGGTGTATTTACCAGGACTGTTATGACAACATACCAGACTCAGGGATTGAAGAACAAAAAATGTATTGTCTCAGTTCTGGAGGCAGAAGTCTGAGTTCAGGGGGTTTGCAGAGTTGGTTCTTTCTGAGGAAATGAGGGAGAATCTGATCTTTCTGATTTATGATAGTTTCCTAGTCATCTTTGGCTCATAGAGGAATTACCTTGACTTCTGTGTTGACATTCACATGGTGTGTGTGTGTGTGTGTGTGTGCGCCCCCAATTTTTCCTTTGTAGAAAGATACTAGCTGTATTAGATTAAGGCCCATGCTAATTACTTCATTTTGATGTTTTTACCTCTGTAAGACCCTATCTCTAAATAAGGTCACATTTTGAAGTACTGCAGGTTAGAACTACAACATATGGATTGGGGGGACATAATTCAACCCACAACACTGAGACACTCCAACATTAATAATCTGGCATGTTGAGGAACAAATGGGGTAAAAGGGAGTGAAAGAAGAAGCTAGTAACATAGCAGAAAAATAGGAAAGTGTGTAATTCTTTCAAGGAAGAAGGCATCTTTAAGAGCTTTATAGTGGCTGCTATGTAAAATAATGCTCACTTATTGGTTTCTTCAACTAGTATTTATTAGGAACTGGCTATGTGCCCAGCACTGTTCTCGGCTCTGATGATATAACAGTGAACCAAGCATACAGGAATTCCTGCCCCTAGAGAGCTTATATTCTACCGAGGGAAACAGATGATAAACAAAATAGTTAAGGAAAATACATGTTGTGTTAGAAAGGGATAAGTGCTAAGTAGGAAAATTAATGCAGTGAAAGAGGATATTGAGTGTTGAAATGAAAGGTTGGAACTTTAGATGAGGTTCCTAGAGAAGACCTCATGAGAGGATGAATTTGAGGAAAGCCCAGAAAGAAATCAGCTGGGAGTCTCTATGTAAACATCGTTCTAGACAGCAGAATTTCCAGATGCAAAAGCCCTTGGTTTGGGGCTTACCTCATATTTTTGAGGAGCAGAGAAGAGGCTAATTTAGTTGAAGTGCAAAGAATGATGAAGATACAATCTAAGAGAGAAAGCTAGAGAGGTTATGAAGAGTTAGGCCACATAGATCACATAGGTCCCATTCTGCCTCGCTCTCTTGAGTACTCACATCCTCCCTATCTCCTGGCTTTCAAAACTCTAGCTCTGAGACCCACCCACTGCTGAGTCTACAGACCCTTCCCCTGAGCTGAATTTTGCTTTTCCTTACCTTGTCTGTGAGCATGGCCTTTGCCCCTGTAGACCCTGAGAAAAAGGATACAGGACAAGAAGGGCTCCTGGTAGCTTAACTGGGATCAAATTATAAACAATACAAAGTCCACCCAGCATGGATCAGTGGTTCAGCTTGGACCTATGAACCAAAAGGTCTTGGTTGGATTCCCGGTCAAGGTACATGCCCTGGTTGTGGGCTGGATTCCCAGTGTGGGGTATGCAGGAGCTGGCTGATTGATGATTCTCTCTCATCATTGATATCTCTCTCTCTCTCTCTCTCTCTCTCCTGAAATTGGTAAGAATATATATTTTAAAAACTGCACAAAACAAAACAGGCACACGCAAAACAGACTCCAGCAGCCATTTCTACACAGGGGCCTGACACACACACTGCACTTCAGGGAGAAGCCTACACTTCAGTGCTGGCTGCCTCAGCACTGAACTGGACTGTGTCCCGGCCATCTGAGCCAGACCTCACACAGAGTTCCTGGAGTTCCATTCCCCTGTCAGTGGGAGCACAGCTGTAGCCCCCTCAGCATCTTCACTGACCAATCAGAGTGGTTCCATTCTAACCAATCAGGACAGTGCCTTTTGGACCAATCAAACTGCGTATTTGGAGTTTTCATTTGCATGAGGAATCAGAGGAGGGGACTTCTGGCCTTATAAGCCCCTTCCCCTCTGACTGAGGGAGCATATTTGCCCTTTCCACCAAAGACTGAAGATTGCATTTCCCAGGCTAAAGCTGAAACATTGAAAATGAAACATGGAAGATGTCTTGCAGGAACAGTTCAGAGCAGAGCAGAGCTGTCTAGAGAGGGGCCTGGCCCAGGACCTTGCTGCTTTTGCAGCCCTGCTGTGTCCCATTTGAGCTGTTTGCATGGAATAAATGTCTTTCTTCACTGCACCCCAAACTGTGGATTCCTTTTGGCACTGAATTGGCACCAAAGACCACCTGTTGGAGCCCCTCTTTTTCCTTCTATATCCCAGCTCTCTCTTTGGAACTTGATCTCTGTCTGGAATTGGACAGAATTTGCCAAGGGTCAGAAAGACTGCATTGGTCTCATTCTATGCTATTTCCCTCCCACATGATAACCTCACTTCCCAATCTTCCCTCTCTCCAATGTGTCCTCTCTGCTCCCTGAGGGTTTTTTCCCCAACTGCAACCTAATGCTTCCCTGTGAGTTGGGTAAAGCAGAATTTTTTTTTGGGGGGGGGAGGGTTGGATTTGCCATAAAAATGCATACCATTTAACAGATCATTGTGCCTAAAAGAATACAAATGGTCTTTTTTAGCAATAATTTCTAAAATGGCAATCTAAAGATGTTGCCTCTTGATTCACAAATGACTTGAATTAGAAAGGTCTTGGTTTAATGTATTAAACAGCATTCATCTCAGAGCTTTGGTTATTGAGTGGAATACTTTCTGTGGCTTTGACATTCTAACTCAGGGAAAAAAAACTTTCATTTTTAATTGGGCTTACATTTATAAATTAATATCTAATGCTCAATTACCAACACAATATCTTTTCAATTTTATTTTAAGGTACCTGCAGTGCAATAGCTATCAGCAAAAGTACACATTTTTTGTTTACTTTCTCTCCCGACCATCGGGAGAAAGCATTCACTCGGTCCTTCTCTTTTACTTCCTGTAATTGCAGGTCTCCTGCAAGATGTGTCTCCTTTCATACTTGAACTTTTCTCATTTTCCCCCACACAATTGTGCTCTTTCTATTTCTCTTCCTTGGAAACTCGCCTTGGCTTCATAATGTTGCTTCTTGCTCTTGGCTCTTCTGTTTTCTAGAGTTGTGGCTTCATGCACTGGGGCCACTTGCTCTGCTTCTTTTCCAACCCACGTGTTAACTTCATTTGTCCCAGTGACGGAAAATGTATGCCCCCCCGAGATTTCCTTTTGTCTCTTAAATGTTCTTTCCATGAGGCCTTGCTAAGTAATATTTTCTAATTTACATTTTATATATCTTTTTGGTTAAAATACCTAGACTACAAAGATACTTTCTCCTTACCTTGATACAGATAAAGAAACGTTAGTCATATCCTTGTTATCTCATCCTTAATGAGATAAAAGTTTAGAGCAGCAGGCATAGGTCAAAAAAAGAGAATGTAGTATAAAAGAGAAAGTCTGAAATAGTGTGCAGGTAGTAATGGAATACAACTGAGAAAATTTCCATTAAAGTTCTCAGCTCTTGTTAAATAGTTTACTACAGGGGTATTAGGCTGAAAATATACCTGCAAAGTAAAAGCAAAGTGATAAATAGTCCTAGATGGTTTGGCTCAGAGGATAGAGTGTCGGACTGTGGACTGAAAGGTCCCAAGTTCGATTCCGGTCAAGGGTACATGCCTGGGTTGTGGGCTTGATCCCCAGTAGGGGGCATGCAGG
>NW_006298040.1:333707-363441 GCF_000327345.1 Myotis davidii
ACTCTATGCTATTTCCCTCCCACATGATAACCTCACTTCCCAATCTTCCCTCTCTCCAATGTGTCCTCTCTGCTCCCTGAGGGTTTTTTCCCCAACTGCAACCTAATGCTTCCCTGTGAGTTGGGTAAAGCAGAATTTTTTTTTGGGGGGGGGAGGGTTGGATTTGCCATAAAAATGCATACCATTTAACAGATCATTGTGCCTAAAAGAATACAAATGGTCTTTTTTAGCAATAATTTCTAAAATGGCAATCTAAAGATGTTGCCTCTTGATTCACAAATGACTTGAATTAGAAAGGTCTTGGTTTAATGTATTAAACAGCATTCATCTCAGAGCTTTGGTTATTGAGTGGAATATTTTCTGTGGCTTTGACATTCTAACTCAGGGAAAAAAAACTTTCATTTTTAATTGGGCTTACATTTATAAATTAATATCTAATGCTCAATTACCAACACAATATCTTTTCAATTTTATTTTAAGGTACCTGCAGTGCAATAGCTATCAGCAAAAGTACACATTTTTTGTTTACCATGTAAAAAAACTATATATTACTATCAACATTACCGTTTGCTATCTTAATTTTAAACTAACACACACACCGCACAGTTTCTGGTTTTCAGATACAGAATCCATTCTACAGGCTTTCTTGAAGAGAGAAACTAAGAATTCTCCAATAATGTCTATGAATAACTGAGAACCCTTGGCGACGAACACTATTAGATCTAGATTTTAGAAAAATGCTTTCCAATGTTTAATTTGCCTGTTTGCTCGGTGCTCCACACTGTGGTTAACTGATAGCAGCTGCCATTGTCTGACGGAGAGAGGGGAACAGGCACCTTTAAAACATCTGCCTTGTCACTACCCTCTGCCCACAGCTTTCTTTCCCGACCATCGGGAGAAAGCATTCACTTGGTCCTTCTCTTTTACTTCCTGTAATTGCAGGTCTCCTGCAAGATGTGTCTCTTTTCATACTTTAACTTTTCTCATTTTCCGCCACACAATTGTGCTCTTTCTATTTCTCTTCCTTGGAAACTCGCCTTGGCTTCATAATGTTGCTTCTTTCTCTTGGCTCTTCTGTTTTCTAGAGTTGTGGCTTCATGCACTGGGGCCACTTGCTCTGTTTCTTTTCCTACCCACATGTTAACTTCATTTTTTCCAGTAAGGGGACTAATGGGGGGAATAAGGACACATATGTAATACCATAATCAATAAAGAAATTAAAAAAAAAACCATGGGTGCCCTAGTCAATTTGGCTCAGAGGATAGAGTGTCGGACTGTGGACTGAAGGTCCCAAGTTCGATTCCGGTCAAGGGCACATGCCTGGGTTGTGGGCTTGATCCCCAGTAGGGGGCATGCAGGAAGCAGCCAATCAATGATGCTCTCTCATCATTGATATTTCTATCTCTCTCTCCCACCCTCTCCTTTCCTCTCTGAAATCAATAAAAAATATATTTGATAAAAAAATGTAAATAATATAGGTGATAGTCAAGTTGGGTCCCATGTATGGCCCATAGTAATGTTATTGTAAAACATTAAGAAGAAACTATATAATAGGTTAAAAATAAAATGTAAGTAGTATGTTATGTACCAAATTAAATGTTATTTACCAAATTTTGGGATATAACTGCTAAGTTGCTTATAACTAGAAAAGTGTTTAGAAACTGAATAACAATATAACTAATTTGTGTGAAAATAATATTATGTGGATCACATAAATTCAGTGAATTGTGGGTGAAAAGGCCAATTTGAGTTTTTGCCTAAGTTCCCACTTTTGGGGAGAAGTAATGCCTATATATCAGTAATTAAAATATATTTGAACAAACAATACAGCAAAAATAGCATTTTTTTTCAGGGTACCATGGGTCTCAGTAGGGTACTATTAGTGGGGGCTAAATTTCTGATTGCATAACGTCCAGGTGAACAAATCTTTCCACATGTTAGCTAATAAACTAGAAAATTCCTGTCATTACTCACTGTGTTTGTGATGAGAAAAATTGCCGAGTGCTGCCTCTTCCTTCCCGTACCCACTATGAGCCGGAAAACATGAGTCTAAAGGAAAGATGACCAGCGAATAACAATGCACGTGCTCTCCAGCTTTCCCAGTGCTGGGAGGGAGCTGGCCCATGGACTGGAATGGCTTTGGAGTGCCAAGGTGAACGCTTTAGGGACCTCTCTTCTCTTCTGATGTCACTGTACATCCTCACTGGGAGCCAGAAACTCAGTCTTGGGTTTGACAAGGAAGCCTGGGTCTATGACTATGAAAATGAAGTATCAGAATAGAACTGAGACCAGAACCTATTCCAGAACCACAGTGAACTTCACAGCACATCATTGGAGCACATAGCCATAGACTAACGTTATTTAGTGCCGACTGATTTTTGCTGCTTATGGTTTTGAGGTATCATAAAGAAGAACAGAGGCCAGCTGCCCCCACTGAATCAAGGGTTCATGATATAAATTCAAAGTAAACATCATTACATAAAAGGGTATGGTCTTTTATTTTTTAGTTTTAATCATTTCAAAAGGGCCGGATCCGGCCCGCGGGCCATAGTTTGCCCACGGCTGGTCTAAAGGAAGGATGACCAGCGAATAACAATGCACGTGCTCTCAGTGCTGGGAGGGAGCTGGCCCATGGACTGGAATGGCTTTGGAGTGCCAAGGTGAACGCTTTAGGGACCTCTCTTCTCTTCTGATGTCACTGTACATCCTCACTGGGAGCCAGAAACTCAGTCTTGGGTTTGACAAGGAAGCCTTGGTCTATGACTATGAAAATGAAGTATCAGAATAGAACTGAGACCAGAACCTATTCCAGAACCACAGTGAACTTCACAGCACATCATTGGAGCACATAGTCATAGGCTAACGTTACTTAGTGCCGATTTATTTTTGCTGCTTATGGTTTTGAGGTATCACAAAAAAGAACAGAGGCCAGCTTCCCCCACTGAATCAAGGAGTCGTGAGGACATCAGCCTCGCCTGGAATGTTCAAGAATAACTCTCTTCAGGACACTGAATGAATCCTTAGACAAGGCACTGCACACCTGCATCCATGGGCAGGCCCCGAAGCAAGGCTGACTTTTCCAGGAAGCAAACACTGAGGGTATCAGAGCAGGAGCCTCCTTCCCCAGGGCCAGGCTGCAGCTCAGGACCTGCGGGAGTCAGGGCTCACACCTGGTCTCTCTCGGCGTTGACCTTTGCCAGCATTGGGCCAGCACCTCGGGTCTCAAGAGCCTGCCTCATCCTTGGTCAACAATTCATTTCTGTTCCTGTGCCAAACTGCAAAGATCGGTGCTTGCTATTTCTAACATAGCTCAACTCAGAGACAGAAATAGTTCTTCTGGCTCCAGTTTGGCTAAAATACAGTGAATATTGACCCTCGGCACTTATTTTTCCCCGAAACATAGCTACATGGGTTCACACAAGTGGTTCTCTCTAGGGGTCCATGCTTAGATTTCCCATACATTTTTTTAAAGCTATTTCTCATTTATTATGCCAGAAATGCTGGCAAGGAAATCACAAAGTAGAATTTGGTGGAAAAGAATGATCTGCAAATTAGTTCGTGTGTGAAATGTATAATCCAGCCCAGATGAAAAGGACTCCAATCTCAAATTCTAATCATGATTCAGACCTCAGAAAATTGTTTGGGAATTTTGGATTCGTCCACAGGAATTCATCCTGTTCTATTTCATTTTAATGAACTCAATTCAGGTCATAATTTTTTACTAGAGCTAAAATTAAAACGAAGAAACTTGATAGAAAATATGTGGTAAATAGAACATTAAAACTATTTTAAAAGCCATGCTCTAGTATAGTAAAATCCCAGTGCTCTCATCAGTATCACCATACCTATGCCCTTCCAAATTCCAAATTCCCTATTCCAATAAAATAAAGCAGGAATTAGTTACCTTTGTTAGCCTGTAAGTTTAGAGTTATACTTCTGTTGATATTTATTTATTTATTTTTATTTATTTATTTATTTTAATTTATCTTTATTGTTGAAATGTGGTTCAGTATGCCATCTTTGGGAGAATCTTCTTTGTCCACTGAATACAATCTATTCAATGTCCTATTAAATGCCGTCTACAGGTGCCCACAGCTAGACCAGTTCCTGCCCAATACTTCTGTCTTCCTTTTATTTTGTGAGGTATCCCCCTCTTCCCAGCCTCATTGCTCCTCTGATGGTTTTCCTTTCTGTTGCATAACCCGAGTCACTATAAGTAGTTTCCAAACAGAAAATCCTAATTGAGATAGTCTCTAGTATGTTTTAAACTCTCTGGGTCTCTAGGCATTACTTGCAGATTCTTGCTTCCAGTATTTTCATGAAAACCCGGGGAAATACCTCATGTGTGCTCACCATTCAGCCCTCTTAGCTTTATAGTGGTGCCTTGGGCATGATGGAGCCACGGAAGTGTAGCCACTGTCCGCTGAAGCTGACCTCGGCAGCTCACGAAGCCCTTCATGCGACAAAATTGTCTCTGACTCTCTGGGACCTTCAGATACTGAAGTCTTGCTGTTTTCTTTGCCAACATGCGCGAGACTCTTTACTGATAGCTCTGTCCAGCTGTGTGAGTTTAAGAACTTGTCACCTCTTTCCCCAGCGTTTCAGAGATACTGAAACACAATAGCACTTTCTATTTTCACTTGAACTTCTTACCTTGAGGACCAGGACAGAATCCCATGGGAGCTGGGCCTTGTGAAGCTAATAATTAAATAAAAGTTTTTTTTTGTATGATTGCACTTTGGTGGCAGTGGTTAAACTGTTGTTTGTGAGCGGAACATACTTCCTTTGATTCTACACTGAGAAGTTTTGAAATGACACTACAGAAACAAACACCTGCTCACCTAAATTATGCATTTGAGTATCATTGAAGGTTTGCCTCAATGTCTAAAATATTTAACAGTTTAAAAGGTCAAGTGGGAAGCACTTATGAATTACATGATTGTATTTGCAATCTTCTGTTCCATTATAGTGAATAAAGACCTATTCCTCCTAGTCTACAGGGTGCCAGTTTCTGAGCCTTCTGGAACATTAGCATTTTTTATCTAAATTGCCTTATATATTCTGATGATCATCCATTTCTATTTGCTTCCTTTAAAAATACAGTTATCAATTCTGATTACTTTCCTAGCTTTTGTTCAACACAAGAAAACAATCCATGAATACATTCTATGGATGTATTAAGCAAATACAAACAATTATAAAACATACAGTGTTTTCAGATTTTTTAAAATGTAATGTCTTTTGCCCAACTGGCTGGTGTGGTTCAGTGGTTGAGTGTCAACCTATGAATTAAGAGGTTACGTCCGATTTCCCGCGGGATACATGCCCAGGTCGCGGGCTTGATCCCCAGTGTGGGGCATGCAGGAGACAGCCAATCAATGATTCTCTCTTATCATTGATATTTCTCTCCTTCTCCCTCTCCCTCTCCCTCTCTCTTTCTCTCTGAAATCAATAAAAAAAAAATTGTTTTTAATTTAATGTCTTTTATCTTTCACAGTTTACCTAATGGAGAATAGTAAATAGATCCCCCTGTCAATTGTTCAAATGTTTTAACTTTGCATGAAATAATTGATCTTTATCAATATGGAATTTCTATTATTCATTCATATTTTTCTGTTGAATTTGAATTTTCAATTTATTTCTATTTCATCCAATTCCTTTGGTCTATAATAAGTAAAGTATGTATTGTAAGACTAAAAGAAGGATCATATTAGTAGTTACATACCATAGGTTCTTTGTTAACTTCACTAATTACTGAGTGTATTACATTTTAACACCTTAGTTCAACATGACCTAAACTGTGAGAAAAATAAATGTTACCCAATTCTTATTCTTCCAACACCAAGAAATAGAGTGGGATAAAGAAAGTATCATATGTAAAATTGTCAATATGCATAGTGAAATGCACCCATTTAAACACTCTGTGAAGAATGGGTAGAGGAGTTATAAGCTGGGAAAAATCCATGGAGATTGGAGCAGCTTGGGGTTGGCATCATGGAATCTGTAGCGATCACCAAGCTGGTGCAGGTGATCTGGGTGGGTCCTAATAGCATCGTTACAGATTCCAACCCCAAGCTACTCTGTGAGGGTTGGCTGCTTACCTCACAGTTGCATCCTTTGCCTGAGAATTGCCCTGGGCTGAATGGGTGCTGCCTCATCTAACAGGTCATTCATTACTCCCTACTCTCAGAGGAGAGTCAGAGGTGAACATAGTTCTTTAACCACAGCCAACTTTCTCTATTACATCTGGCAGAAAAGCACTAGCAACTACTTTTTGATGATGATAAAAAAGACACATTAAAATACCATTTCCTATGTATCTAGATAAGACAATTTCTTGCAGGCTTGTCTGTATGAATGCTCTAGTGCAAACTGTGTGCTGACATCCAGCTTAAAGAATAGTTATCGACTGTGGGGAAACAATAGGAGTATGTAAAGAGTCATTTTCCCCCATGAGGCAGAGTCATAATTGAAAATAGGCTTGGTAAATATTGGTTATTGCATTGAGTGCAGAATAAATTCTGTATATACGCACTTTATGAGGGATGGGTAGTAAGATATTTTACCTTTTAACTAATCCTTCATCTATAATTACTATTCGCTATATATTGTTAAATCCAAATGGAAAAAAACAGTCATACATTTCATCAGGTAATGTTAGGAAATGGCTCTTATCTAACAATCCATTTGCTCACAAATGAAAAGATATGGAAAAAGATATGGAAAAATTGTATGCTCACCATCCCATTCTAAAATTCTCTAATGTTAATCAGAGGGTTGATCCTTATTCCATGTTGACCTTTGGCTTATTTGTTTATTTATTAAGCTCATTTAATTATTATTATTTTAAATATATTTTTATTGATTTACAAGAGGAAGGAAGAGAGAGAAAGAGACAGAAACATCAATGATGAAAGCGAATCATTGATCAGTTGCCTCCTGCATGCCTTACACTGGGGATTGAGCCCGCAACCTGAGCATGTGCCCCAACTGGGAATCCAACCGTGACCTCCTGGCTCATAGATCGATGCTCAGCCACTGAGTCATGCCAACCGGGTGGCATAAGAATTATTTCAAGGGAAGTAACATTCTTTGTAGAGGCAAATGCCCAAAGCAGCTTTTATAGAAGTTTGGAACTCCAAGAATCAGATATTATTAGGAATCAAGGCTGTATGAGAAAGGGAAAAATTGCTTTCCAGCAGAGTGATTTTATTTTTTGCTTTTGTTTTGATGCTTTGAGAGAGGGAGAAAATGAGAAAGAAAAAAAAAGCAACAGAAGGGAGAGAAAAGTCATTAATCTGGGCACTATTTGGAGAGCAACAAGCAGAACACGAATCTCAGATTTGGGGCAATTTAAGGACTTTCAAGAACTGGAATGACTACATATCTATTGAAACTGTGTCATAATGTTGACCATTCCTCTGTCCTCACAACCAAATATTATAGTGTCTATCATATGTCCAAATGTCCACAAAAGAGTCTGGAGGGAGGAGTCGTAGATCGCAGTATCAAGATAAATGTCATGTTTGAATCAATGTGTTGTCCATAGACAAAGCTTGGCCCTAGCAGGTTTGGATCAGTGGATAGAGCATTGACCCATAGACCAAAGAGTCCTGGGTTTGATTCTGGTCAAGGACACCTACCTTGTTTGCAGGCTCCTCCTGGCCCCACGCTCCGGTCAGGGCTCATGCAGGAGGCAACCAGTGGATGCAGGAGGCAACCAGTGGATGTGTTTCTCTCACATCGATGTTTCTCTCTATCTTTCCCTCTCTCTTCCACTCTTCCTAAAAATCAGTGGAAAAATATCTCCGCATGAGGATTAACAAAACAAACTAAAAATAAATAAATAAACATAGATAAAGATTGTGAGATAATGAGATGACTCATAATTTGAATTAATTTGACCAGCGCAGGATATTGAAGCTCAAGGTGCATGTATAGTTTACCTGTTGCCATCTAGTAGAATTCATAGAAATTTTACAGAAGATTTGGACTTTTAAAGGGCATAAACTGGGTTGGAGGAAATGTCAAGGCAACCTTACCTGTATTTCAAAGATTAGGGGGGTCATCAGCTGACATCTCATTAAGTGAATAGTCAAAATGGACAATGGGGGGCGCGGTAATGTGTTTAATTGAAAAACAATAACAAATGCAAATTTGGTCAGTGTGCTAGCTCATTTTTAGTCATTTAACTAATGACTATAGTAAATTTACTATGATGAAAGTTGACATTACTATTCCACTATTGGATCTTATTTAATAGCCTCCATAACCCCCAAATCACCCTCACTACTCTCAACACTACATCCTTCTGCTAAAAAATGAAGAGCACTTCCTTTCCAATGGTGTGGACTTCTCAAACAGAAAAGCATCATTCAACCTAAGTGTCTGTCAACAGATGACTGGATGAAGAAATTAGAGTAGATATATCCAATGAAATATTATCCAGCCTTGAAAAAGAAAGAGATGCAGCCATTTGCAACAACATGGATAAACCTGGAGGACATCATGCTGAGAGAAATAAGCCAGATACAGAAAGAAGAAAAAACTGTATGATTTCACTTATATGTGGAATCAAAAACAAAATAGTAGCAAATGAACTAACAACACAAAACAAAGACAAGCTCATTGATCCAGGCAACAGAATGGTGGTTAGCAGAGGGGGCAAGGGGCAATGGAGAGCAAAATGGGTAAAGGGCGTCAATTATATGGAAACTAGACTTTTACAAAAGGAGAAGGACAGAAGTACAGTGATCGGAAACCCAAGCAGCAGGCAAGAGCCTGGATCGGAGAACCAGGGCCACCTTTACCTGCCCCCCAGCCAGTGATCGCGATCGGAAAGCTGGGCCACAGGCAAGGCAGCACCCCTGGGACCCAGGAGCCCATCGGTGAGGTCTGCAGGCAAAGCAACGATAGAGCTATGAGGGGGAGGGTGGGGGGCGGAAGGAGCTACAGGAGCAGCTCTGGCGGAGACTGAAGACTCCCACCAGAGCGAGGAGCAAAGACTGAAGGCTCCGGCCACAGTGAAGACTGTGTCCAGAGCGAAGACAGAAGGCAGTGGCCAGAGTGAAGGTCTGGGTCCCGGGTGCCAGAGGAAAACTGGTGCCAGCAGCCAGGGGAAGGGAAAGCCTATTGCATGAATCTTTTCATGCAACAGGCCTCTAATTTATTTATATCTATATCTATATCTATATCTATATCTATATCTATATCTATCTATATATATCAACCTATATCTAAATATGTATTTATCAATGTACAGTATTTACCATAACATAGAATACATCTTAAATATATTCTACAATATTTTTAATTGCCAAAAAGAGAGAAAACAAATATAATTGAAATTGTGTAATTTGAATGCTCAAGAATACAGCAAATATATATTTTTCATTATTTAATATGGTGTTGTTGTTTTTTGGTCAAAAAATCCTGGAATAATGAACAAGTTGGAAAAAAAGTACAAGTAGTGGTTATCCCAATCAATTATAGAAAAGCAAAAGTACTCTGATTTGAGAGCGAGGACTTTTAGATGCAATTACTTTAGAAAAGTTGTTCAAAAATAATTATTCCATATTCTGTTACTTCAATTTTATCTTTTTTAAATTCAGATTTTCTGACCTAACACAATGAAATTTCTGCTATTTGAGGCTCCTTCCACAGATTCTGTGGCTAACGTGTTAACAATTTTAAATTCTCTATCCCTGTCTCAAATGTCAGTGAACTAATTTGGTAGTATCTGACTTCTTTCACAGATGAATGCTACGTCCTAACTCCAGCTAATTCACAAACACAGGACCATAGCAGAAGCCTTTGTCTCTTCTTCAGTTCATAGTGGAAACCAAAGGCAGAAAAATTTGATAATCTCAAAATAGAGAATTTCTGTTGTTCTAAAAAATACTAGTAAAATTTTAATTTATATCATTTTTTGGTCTTTGACCTTAAAAATGCATTCTCCATTAGCAAAAGTTGCCATATATCATTTATTTTTGCTAAAGAATAATTTTTTTAAGAATTCCTCATAGGTTTCAAAATCTAGAGCAAAGGTAGGCATGAGAGTAATGAAAACCTTATTGCTCAGACTTGCTAATGCTGTGAGCACATACCAGACATTGTGAGGGCAAAATGTACTTTCAAGATGTTTGGATGTGAACCACAATCAAAGACAGGATGGTGGAGGTGGATGTGGAGTTTAGGGACAGTTTCTGAGCTTTCATTTCTGCTTTTCATCTGATTTTCTTAGAGATGGCTGTTGAACTAGTGAAGAAGTGAAATCTTGCTGCAGAACCTGGGCCCTGTTTCATAAGCAAGTATCCTTGAAAAAGCCAACATATTTTCATATTTCTATTCAGAATTAGACATTTTCAGGGAGACACAGGCTATTTCCTGTGAACTTTCTGAGACGATCTATTGCATTTTGTTGGTATCAGTGGTCTTGTTTCTCCTTGATTTGTCTTTTATGTCTTATTGTGGGAAACAGGTTGCCTTGTGGAAAATGTTGAGTTCACAGTCCATTTGTCATCCTCTGGCCCAGAAAATCACTTCTCTGATATCTTCTCATAGTTTTCAACCTGGGTCTTATTTGAGAGTAGTGTCTGTTTAATCCAAAGGAAGTCCATATATGGTTTCTTGCATCAAACATTGTTATCCCCTAACGAGGACTTGTTTTTGCTGGCCAGAAAAACATGATTTCTTCAAATAATGCTTTCCCTTTTAACAATTTTTACTCTTGTCTAAGAAGTATGGTGGCATAAGTCAGAGATGCAGACTTTGTAGATGCCAAATGGGTCCATATTGAAAGAAAAACTCTCAAGATAAAGGGCTTTATTTCATCTCAGGCTTAGATGATTCAGAAATGACAGCAAATCTTATATCTGTATTTCCTCAGTTCTCTAGGGGAATAAAAAAGGAGAAGCATTTCTATTTATCATTCACTCTGGGTTTATGGGGTCTCAGGGAGCTTTCTTTTCTATGCATCATTCCTGAAGCCTGACATGAAAATAACCTGACACCCCACCCATGCCACCACCTCAGACCAGCATTGTGGATCTATAAACCTAAGTTAAAAATCTGAATAGGACACAAGCAAACTGTAGTGTGTGTCACTGATTTCCTAGGGTGATTTGGCAAATTATGCTAACAAATGTGGTTGAAACAAGAACACACGGTATGTACTTTTCTGTCTTAAGAATTTATGAATTTAGGATAGAAAATGTGAGATGCATTAATTGGAGAGACATCGTGGTCTTTATGAGGAGCTCACCTTTGCCCACCAAGCTAGGAACATGCTCCCTAGTGTGCAGAAGAGATGTATTGGCTCCATCCTGCTCCTTGGGGAAGAGAAACCCCCCTCCCCTCAGCCCAGAGGAGCCTTTTACTCAGAAGGTGCTGCTCGTGCTGTTTAATTTAACTAGCGGTCCCCCAGGTGGTAGCCTAAACCACACACCTGAAGCCAAAAGATGACACTGTCATTTGCACATGAAAAATGTTTTTGTTTTTAGATTACTCTGTGTTCTGTCTACATCTGTTTAATCCCTAGAGAAAATCAATTTATCATCTTGCTCGCCAGTCAAGGACCAAATTGTCACACAAGGATCTTAGAAAATTAACAACATATTTTATTTGATATCATACATTAAAATATATGCATTTCCATGTAGGATGTGTCTCTTTTCACTTGTACTTACTCAAAGCTATACTTGAAATATGAGTAATATTTAATATTCTGTATTCTGTTTTTCTCTTTTATTTCTCTGACATTTCTGTAATTAGATTGTCTTTCTAGGGGCTGCTGTGTTTACTCAGTTGTATAATTGCTGTAGCCTTTATTCTTGGTCCTTTTTCTGAACACTTGCAGATAACTAAATATGTTTATGGATAAATACTAAAATGATTTCTATTGAACACTGTGGTTTTCCATGTTTTACATTTCCAAACTCTGCAAATTTTGTGTGTGTTGTCTGAGATAGACAATAGCATCTTGAACTTCCATAATTCCCCCTTTGCCACTTCCCACTGGAGTTCCAAGCTTAATCCTTAGCACAGAAGAAATTCTTACTATATAGCGATTTTATACATTTACATTTGTTTTGAGAAACAGTAAAAAATGTGGTAATGCAAGTAAGAAAATACAGAGATGGATAACTGTGGTGGTGTCAGGCTTATGAATAGGTGTGGTAGAGCTTCGCTCTCCAAATATTCTCCCACTCATCACAATGATTTCATTGAAGAGTTGTTTTGGAAATGATAGCATTTCTCCATGTAGCAGTGCTACCATCTCTCTGGCTATAATGTTCCGTGCAAAAACAACAATGCCTTTGTTTAATTATGCCGTTAGTAAAAATCATTGACAATCTCAAAGAGGGAGGCAATCACTGACGGAGTAAGTACAGTGAAAAAAATCCTTTAAGAAACCCAAACCTTCTGTAAGTAATCCTACCTTCCTCCCTCCCTTCATGGCTAAATTTAGGTCAGGAGTCAGCTCTACCTTGTCTCCTCTCTTCTTTGAACACATTTCTTCTTCTAGTCTTTTAAGTATTGTTTTTTCCCCTTCATAACAACAAAAACTGCTCCTGTTCCAATTGACCATGGACAGCCCCAAATGAAATGCAACCTAAATCCTTCAGTGAAAATCCATCTGCCTCCCACTTGACCACACTTAGCATAGGAAGGACACTGAATAATCTCATACTTTCTCCGACCTCCTCTTTCATTGGAACCTGGGACACTGTTCTCCTATGTCCTCTCCATACTTCTAAAATTATTAGTGCTTAGTCTTTTTTGAGAGTGTTTACTTTTGAATTTCAGCCAATTGAGGCAAAAACAATATCTAATTAGCCACAATATAACCTATAATATATATAGTACATTGTCTAACAAAATAGATGTCTAATATCTATATGTATAAAAGCCTAAGTGACCTGCCAACCAGCCGGTAGCTAGGACACACACTGACCACCAGGGGGCAGGAACTCAACACAGGAGCTGCTGAGTGACAGCAACTTTGCAGAGTGCCCTCTCACACTCAGGGACCCCTCAGGGGATGTCAGACTGCCGGTTTCAGCCTGATCCCTGCAGGCCAGGCTGAGGGACCCTACCTGCTGGAGGGACCCCACTCGCTTAGTAGATGCCCTTTGCGCCCCAGTGCTGCCCAAAGTGCAGCTGGCTTGATCCCTGCAGGCCAGGCTGAGGGACCCTACCTGCTGGAGGGACCCCTTAGGCCAGGCTGAGGGACCCTACCTGCTGAGGGACCCACTCGCTTAGTAGATGCCCGTTGCGCCCCAGTGCTGCCCAAAGTGCAGCTGGCTGGGCAGGGACCAAGGGAGGTTGGTTCCAGGGCATGTCTGGCCCATCTTGCCCAGTCCCACCCCTCTGGCCACCTTATAATTAATTTACTTTCCATGTGCATGAATCTGTACACCAGGCCTCTAGTTCTTTAAATATATGGATTTTATTAATGTTGTTGTATTGTTAATCCTCACCTGAGGATATTTTTGCATTGATTTTTAGGGAGAGTAGGAGAGAGAGGGAAGCCAGAGAGAAACATCAATGTGAGAGAAACACATCGATTGGTTGCCTCCTGGATGCACCCTGACAGGGGCCCAGGCCAGGAGGAGCCTGCAACTAAGGTATGTGCTCTTGACTGAAATCAAACTTGGGACCCTTTGGTCTGCAGGCTGATGCTCTATCTACTGAGCCAAATCAGCTAGGGCTAAATATATGGATTTTTAAAAGTGGTTTGATATTAGTAATGAAAAAGATCACTACTTAGCCCATTCCTGATATATAGAAACTGCGATTCATGGAAGTTCAGTGACCTGTCCATGGTCACATTTTGTGGCAAAACTGGAAGAGGAACTAAAGTCTCCAACATGTAAATCCTACCTTCTATTCTTTGTACCCTGTGCTAAATGATTCTCCCCTCATGACCTCGATAGAGTGAAATTCATAGCTATTTTATCTGAAATCCCACAGAAGCCTGGGAAAGGAAAGAATTTAAGGGGTCATACCATCTACATTATGTATATTCAAATAAATACACATGATAAAAATTATACCACTAAAGTGCCTAATTCATAATGCCACTATGATTGAAGTCTTTTTAATTATTCCTCCTAATGCTTTTTCCTTATTTTCTTAGAATACTTCTCCCCCGTAAAAAAATCTACATTTTATTGACCTTACTGCCTTCATTCTCTAGATAAGCCCCAAATTGCTTAGCCAGTTTGGTAAACAGTGCCAGGCTTACAATGACGGAGATAATGATGTTTGTCCCTTGAGCCATGGAGTCACTATAAAGGATCATGTCTCAAGGAACATTAGAATCTGAAAATCTTCTGAGTGGAAGGAACTGGATAGGTCATCTACTCTGAAATTTCCCTAACACAGTCATTCTTTCCTGATTGATGACTTCACTCTGTAACAGAGGACAGTTCTGAAACTCTGCTGCCTTCAGACAATGGTGAGTTTCATATTATTTCCTGTCTTGCTACCATATGTCAGATATTAAATTCATGATCACATGTCTGCTCTTTCATTAAGGGTTCCTGACTTTCTAATTGTCATTGTAATTTTTTTTACATACTGCATGGACTATATCTTCTTCCTCAAAAACTTCACTATTCCATGGGAGTGGTAAATAGGCTCTTCAGATCAAAACAGTCTGAGTTCAAGCCTTCTCTTGGTCACTCAATAGTCACTTGATCTGGTATTAACTAATACCCATGAATCTTAATTTCCTCCTTTCTAATCCCATAAGGGATGCTTGATCACATAGAAACAGGAGAGGTCACACACAGGGAAACATGTTAATAACTAGTAAACATGTTAGTAACTAGTAAAATCATCATTGCATAGGATGCTCTATCCACTGAGCCAAAACCAGCTAGGAGATTTCTCTCTCCTCTCTCGTATTCTATAGCTGGCAATTCTTGAAGCTGGTTTTGATTCCCTATTTTCCCTTTGGTTCATTTCTTCTTTCTAGAGCTGTCTCACTCTCTCCAACAAGCGTGAGCACAGAGGAGCTTTTGTAAGTCTTCTGTTTCATGTTTTCTATGTGGAGGTTCACCAGCTTCCATGTGCAGGCCACATCTCATCTCAGACACAAAGACAAATAAATCACATTGCTAGGAGGGCACAAGAAGTCTTTCTTGATGCTCATACTTCACACTTTCTGGGTCTCCAGTCAAACCAATTCCCTCATGAGTCCCCTGAAATATTTCGCATGAAAAATTTTTCACAGGGGCTCTGATGATACGAAGGAGCCTCAATGTTTTTTATGTTTAAATCAGTTAGATGGCTCTCCTTCCCTGGTTCTTCCTGTTGAGAGTCAGCTGACATGTCCAGACTGCTGTGGAAGGCACCGCAGCACAGGCATAGCACCCTGTCAACCCAGGCAGAAAAGTTGCTCTTCTAGAGTCTTTCCCAGGGTTTAAGACATTAATTGAATGGACTCATGCGTCAATAAACTCTCCTTATAATGGTTCATCTGTCTAACCTTTCCCTTCTCTTTAATTAAAACATATCACCCCATGTGCTTTTATCTTGCTGCATTCTTTATTAAATGTTTATCAGTGGATGCATAGGCATTATACATCTGTTTTGCTTCCTACATGTTCCAAAGCTTTCTGAATTTCTTTGATCATTTTTTTTTCAACTAAAAGTTTGAAAAAGTGATGTTACCCTGGTGTTATTACTGGTGTAAATTCAAGTTATGAATTAATACACTGGAGCAAGAAAGCTCAAGACTAGCCCAAAGCAAACCTATGATGACTTTCAGATCTCTCTTAAAAAAATTATATATATATATATTTTCAATTGATTTCCGAGAGGAAGGGAGAGGCATAGAGAGATGGAAACATCAATGATGAGAGAGAATCACTGACTAGCTGCCTCTTGCATGCCTCATCCTGGGGATTGAGCCCACAGCCCAGGCATGTGCCCTGACAGGGAATCAAACTGTGACCTCTTGGTTCACAGATTAACACAACCACTGAGCCATGCTGACCGGGCTCATTTCTCCTTTTAATGCTTGTATGTGGGCCTCTCCTTTTTTTGCCCTTCCCCAGTTCATATGAACTCAATGAGCACTCTTCTACCCCCTCCTTCCCTCATCCACATGTTTCTACTCTCTTATGCTTATTTTCTTAAGCAAAATTTGGAAACAAAAGAGACCTTTCCCGTGATCTTTAGCTCAGGAATACCACTCCTGGGATTCTAGTCCAAAGAAACAAATTAAGGGAAGTAAAATATAACAATCACAAAGAAAACCATAGTATTTACAATGTTAAACTGAAACAACCTAAACATTGTGTGTCCACCAGGTGGAATGGAATCATATGTGGAAGCATACTCAGGGCTTTGCAGTAACTTGGAAAGCTGTTTGTGATGTAATATACTAAAGGAAATGGAAAATGAAAAATTATATGTAATATCATTACAAAGTTCAATAACACTTGATTTTCATGAGATAAGACAAGTAATATTTTCTCATCAGCTTACTTATAAATACAGTCAGTCATTATTGCTCATTCACTTGATGATTACCTCTTTTAATTTTTTCTATTCAATAATAACACTTGAAATTATTTTAAGCTATAGTAGACTCATTGAGATTTTAATTTCTGCTATTTTCTAATCTCATTAGGTTATATTGAAAATATTTGCAATGGAAATTACTCTTAATTTTAAGGGTTTAAAAATATTACATCTTAATTTGCTGGTAGAATCTTGAGATTGTTTTCTGAATAAGTGTAGTCACCATTGTCTTGACCCATTTTACTGCTTATATTGCATCATTTCCCCCTGAAAAACTACATGTTATTTAATATAAACAGACCTACTGCTCTTGGGAGCTGCTTCTTTTGACTCTAGTTTTGGCTTGAGTCACAGGGAACAAAATAATTCTAGAGCCTTCCTGTCTGTTGAGCTGCTGATACCTATTTGACGGGTATGGGAATTGAAGAATTGGTTATAGATCCAAACTAAGAACTTGGAAACTCTGGCCCATCGTTTCAGCAGAAATGCTTGCCATGAATCTGAACAGTCAGGATGTAAAACTAGAAGTTCTAAATCATGGAGTGCTGAATACTTTGTTGATGATTTCTTTGAGTAATTCAGCTCTTTTTAAACCCCCCAAAACAAAGCAATACTTAGTAAAACTATATCAAAGAAAAAGACCACTATTAAGTATATTTCTAAAACAATAAACAAAGGATTTGGTATCATCCCTGAATTAGTTCTTCCATCATAAATATAAGATGACACCAAGGAGAATAGTCTTAATCAAATGTTAATATGTCTTTTGCACAAAGAACCGCAGAAGACCCAGAATTTTACTGCATTAGAGGAAGACATTATACATTGATTTGTCTATCAAAATTCAAAATTTCATTACAGCCAAGAGAAAACTGAGTTTCCTATTGCTCTCAATACTGCTGCCAGTGAATTAGGTTTGTGAAATTGATGATAAAGATCTTTCCTGTAGTTTTTAACTTCTTTTTTAATAAAAAGCTAAAACCATGACCATGAGTACTGAATCAACACATTACATATTTTACTAGATCTTTTTTCTAGGCACTTAAAAGCTTAAAAGATAGATAATCTCATGTGAAAGCTGGAAGTACCTACTGAATAATTAAAGATTAGAGTTTGGTATGTCTTTCACTGTCATCTGGCTTTCATTGTTCTATTAAGAAATCACTCGTTGAATGGCTGTTATTCCTTTAAAGAGATTTTATTCTTTCCCATTGTAGAAATTTTTTATTGTTCTCTACTCCTATTCTTTTTTTATTAAAAAAACAAATTAACTGTTTCTATATTATGTTTTTTGTCAGATAAACCAATATTTACAGCAGTGGTTCTCAACCTGTGGGTCGTGACCCCTTTGCCGGTCAAACGACCCTTTCACAGGGGTCGCCTAAGACCATCCTGCATATCAGATATTTACATTACAATTCATAACAGTAGCACCATTACAGTTATGAAGTAGCAACGAAAATAATTTTATGGTTGGGTCACAACATGAGGAACTATATTTAATGGGCCAGAAGGTTGAGAACCACTGAAAGGCTTATCTTTCAGGTCTTTTATTTTCTATTAGAGGCCTAGTGCACAAAAAATTGTGTCTGAGCAGAGGTCCCTCTGTGGGAGCGCACTGACCACCAGGGGGCAGCTCCTTCATTGAGCATCTGCCCGCTGGTGATCAATGTGTGTCATAGTGACCAGTCATTCCCAGTCACTCTGCTGTTAGGGTCAATTTGCATATTACCCTTTTATTATATAGGAGTGCCTGGCCAGCCTGGGTGAGTGGCTGAGGGCCGTTTTTAGACTGGCCACACCCTCTTCAGGGTGGCGGGGTCCTGCTGGGGTGCCTGGCCAGCCTGGGTGAGGGGCTGATGGCTGTTTGCAGGCTGGCCACAGCCCCTTCAGGGGGGGGACCTGTTGGGGTGCCTGGCCAGTCTGGGTGAGGGGCTGAGCCCCCCAGCAAGGACCCTCACCCCATGAGGGTGTGGCCAGCCTGGGTGAGGGGCTGATAGCTGTTTGCAGGCTGGCCACAACCCCCAGCCACCCAAGCTCCCAGTGGAGGCTGGCTGGAAGCAGATATCTGGGATTTATATGTCTTCTATAATTGAAACTTTGTTGCCATGAGCAGAGGCCACAGCCAGCTCAGGGCAGGCAGGAAGTTTGGCTTCCTCCATCGCCTGGGCAACCAAGCCTCCTGCTTGGTTGGGTGAATTTATATATAATCGCTCTGATTGGCTGGTGGACATGGCTTCGGGCGTAGCGAAGGTAAAGTCAATTAGCATCTTTGTCTTTTATTAGTGTAGATCACCTTATGATCTGGTCATTTTTTAAAAAACTATATGATTTTATTTCTTGAATTTCTATATGTGAGAACTCTTATAGGCTTGGGGTAAGGTAGGGTTCAACCCAAGAGCATTTGCATTTACTTTTGGATGACTGAAGAGGCAATAAACCCCTGGGACCACCTTAAATGTTTGCATCTCCCATGTGTGGTGAATTCAGGCTGCATGAACTCTCCATGAGAGTTGACTTCTCTTCCCAATATACGAAGGGTCTAGAAAATACTTGTTTTTTCCAGATCCCTTCAGTGCAGTGGGTCAATTTCTTATTCATGTTCAGAAAATACTTGCAGTCCTTGTAGTTTAATATTATTTTTCACTGTTTCTCCTTATAGTTTCACAAATTTTAGTTGCATATCTACAGTAACCCATGTATCTATAACTCATGAAATCCAAAGTCCTTTTTAACCCAGGTTAGCAAATGTCCTTAAGGCAGAAGCTGACTTCACTGCTTCATTTGCTTCCATGACTTTCTTTTCATCATGTAGATTTTTGACCTTGGGTGATTTATTACTCTATCTTAGTTTTTTTTCTGTTTTTTTTTTTTTTCCGGCCCGGGGGGGGGAGGGGTGGAAATTAATGAAATATGATTTCTATTTCTAGAATTAGAAGCATGGTTTAATTCTTGATTTCTTTCACTATAAATGTTTTTATGTTCAGTGAACTCAATCTCTTACATGACTATAGCATTATCACCTAATTCTATTCACCTGAAATTTTAAATTCCAATATATCATTCTCTTAATGCAACTTTCTGTCCTCCCATTTCCATTTCAAGGATACTTACTGTCAATTTCTCTTTTTCATGAAGTTTATCAATCTTTTCCCATTTCACACCCTCCCTGGTTGAGCTGGACCTATATTGAATCACTCGGACATTCTCTGATCAATGTCTTCTCCCTCTTCTCCCTGAACTCCTTCCCATGTTGCTTGCTCTCTGGAGCTCAATCTCTGACCAGTCCTGCTCTCCATCAGTTCTGCTTCTACACTCAGACTGATGAAAATGATAAGGCAACACACTGAGATAGTGCAAATGGGGCATCATGTTCCCAATCATAGGCTCAAATTAAGTTACTTCCCAACTCCTTTCACTGAGCCCTCAAGAGTGAATAATATCTACACAGCCATTCTCAAGCCATCAATTCTACCTCTGTCCTTGTTTTGCTCAGAGACAATGTTATCTTGTATTCTTCAGGAAAATGTCCTTAACTTCTAGCTTTTCCCACTGAACATAATTAAAGTCACAGCAATCATTCTCAGTAGGAGGGATGTCCTTCCTGTTCATAGTTAAATCTATCTGTGCTGTTGATCACCTTGCCTTCCATTTCCTTAGAAGCATTTCTATATTATCCAATTAATTATTAACATGTTCTCTCTATACCTGACCTGACACTATATATTTCTTCAATACTCTACCCCCTTAACATGCCTCTTGCTCCACATTCCCCTTATACATAAGTATATTTTATATTACTTTCCTCTTCCCTCACCTGAGAAAAACTACATAATTTCCTCACTTTTCCTCCCACTCTGCTACTTCCAAACTGGCATTCTTCAAACCCTCACACTGAGATGCCTTCTGATAACTTCAAAAATGACAAACTAATTTTCAAATCTAATAATCCTTTTAATCAATACTCTTTATATTTTGAAAATGGGCATTCGTTCTTCTTGGTTTCATAATATCTTTCTCCCTCTGAAAACTTTTCCTTAGTTTAATTTATTGGCTTCTGTTTTACTACCGACTGCTTAAATTTTGGTATTCTGTAAGGGTTTCATCTTATACTCTTCTATTTTAATTCTATATACTCTCTGTGATTGATGTCAATAACTCCTATATTGTACACTGGCATTTATTAAACCAATGATTCACAAATGTAATTCTTTGGTCTACACTTCTCTGTAGAGATCATATCCATATATGTAATGTCCTACTGGGCTTTCCACCTGGATATCATGTGTTCACTTTATTTTATTTATTTATTTATTTATTTATTTATTTATTTATTCATTTATTTATTGATTTGTTATTGATTTCATAGAGGAAAGGAGAGGAAGAGAGAGATAGAAACATCAATGATGAGAAAGAATCATTGATCAGCTGCCTCCTGCACGCCCCCTACTGGGGATGGAGCTCACAAACCAAGCATGTGCTCTTGACAGAATGAACCTGGGACTCTTCAGTCCACAGGCCTAAGCTCTATGCACTGAGCCAAACGGGCGAGGGCCCTGTGTTCACTTTAAACCAAACTAATACTCTAAGTACCCAGAAAACAGGAAGAGTAGATGCATTACTGTGAATGGATCAAAATGTTGAATGATTGGGATTCTAGGCTGAGTTACATTCTGATGTCATTATTTTAAGGTGAAATCATTCAAGGTGACTCAGCCTATGTACCACAGAGATATCATCTAGAGAAATATAGTCCTTATTGTCTGGACTCTTAAAAGTGCTATAAATGAGCTTACATAAGAAACACTGCCATTAACTAGTAAGATTTGGATGCTAAGCAGACCTCTCAACAAAGAGATGGATGATGATCAACCTTTTCATGACGCTATTGCCAGCAAGTCACTAAAATCACATCTAGATTTATTCTCTGTCCTTGCTATGGTTGAATTGCAAAGGTATATTACTTGTTAAGTAACATGTCATAAAAACAAGTTCCACAGAATCACCCATAAAAATCTTTTAAATTAAAATTTTTCTCTAATATTAGATTCACTTTAAAATCAAATATCCATATTTGACTCTTGTTTTCAAGGTAAAGTAGAAAATGATTTTATACATGATTCCAAAATAAGATAAATATGCTCTCTGACATACAATAAAACTGATACTTAAAAATACTAATATTTTTGTGAAAATTTTCACATATCCAAGATTTCCCAAGAGAATAATAAAAATGTAACAGAGCAGCAGTATTTAAAATGGTGACGTGCCCTAACCGGTTTGGCTCAGTGGATAGAGCGTCAGCCTGAGGACTAAAGGGTCCCAGGTTCGATTCCGGTCAAGGGCATGTACCTTGGTTGCAGGCACATCCCCAGTAGGGGCTGTGCAGGAGGCAGCTGATCGATGTTTCTCTCTCATCCATGTTTCTAGCTCCCTATTCCTCTCCCTTCCTCTCTGTAAAAAATCAATAAAAATATATTAACAAATAAAATAAATAAAATGGTGATGTACTAAGAATAGAAAGATTGAATGAAGTTCAGAAAGTAAGCTAAATATGCCCACATTAAATACATAATGAAGATTTCAATTCAGTAGGTGGAATACTTAATAAATGTGTAGGAACAGCTACATTTTGATCTCTGACAGAGTAATTTGGCTACAGAGACAGACGGTGGCTTCTTTATCAATATTAAAAGCAATATTAAAGAATTATTGACCCACTGTCTTATCATATCTCCACATTAGAAGATAGGAGAATAGTTGTGAGTCAATAAGCCATAAATTGACTAAATATATTTTTCCCTAGGGTAAACAGAGCTCTTGAAGCTGGAAGGGCTTCTAACTGAATAGACACTATGTGCAGGTTTTAGAAGTGAAAACAGAAGTCTGTGCGTGACATTTGCAGATGCTAAAAGTGATACTTAAATACTAACATGATTTCCCCTTGGAGAAGGAGAGTTTGCAGCTAAGATGGGCACACTGTTTTTAGAATTTTCTTCTGAACTCTAGGCAAACCTCCATGATGCTCTGTCTTCTCCAAAATCAGATGTACCCCTGAAATTAAGATAACCTGAGATTGCAAAGGATATCAGAAATCATGGAAAAATTGAACACTTAGGGAAAAGGAAGGTATTTGTAGAGATTCGAGAAGCCTTTACTATAATGCTGTTTACTCATTCATTTGTATTCCTGATCATAATTTTTTAAAAAAATCAATCTTACTTCCCCTTTACCTTTCTCATCCATTCCATTCCAACCAGACTGTCTGGCTCTCTGTAACAAATAAATCAGGAAATCTACTATCTACCCCTTTTTTGTACTGTGTTTCCCATCTTCTATCTTCCATTTCTGCAACCATCCAGTAATTCTACAAAGCTCACATTAAACCACAGTCTTTCATGAAGGGACTCCTTTTCTCTCAGCTGGTATAATCCTTGTTTAATATGCCACTCATTGAACACATATATCACTCTGTCCTATTAATCATTTGTTGAAGTCCCCACAGCTTTTCGCTAAGTCTCCCCAGGGTAGGAATCATAACTTCCCCTTCTGTGTGATTTGGAGGAATGTTAAAATTACTGTCCAAGCAAATGAAAAAAATATTTGTAGAACATCTTAGTAGAGTACCTCTATAAAGAGAGGTTTTGAAGTTTTCACAACTTACAGTCTGATGTGAAAAACTACTAAAAGGTAAAAGATCAACTGAGGTTCACTAAAAGAATTGCTTTACTTGCTAATTATTTGCAGTTTAAAATTTATTTTTGAGTATACCTTGTACCTCCAGTCAAAACTCCAGAACATACATATGGGCTCTTAGTTGTTGAAAAATATTTTGTTGACTTTCTTACAAAAAATTACCTATAAACAAGGAGGAGTCCTTTTGCTTCATTCTTTCTGGGAAACAAATAGAGCTGTTTGTGACCACCAGTGCGTTCAGCTGGCCTTTCCTCCCACTTGGATTTCCCCTTTCTGATTTCAGGGGTATTCATCAACATCTTCACACTGGGTGGGCTCTATGTTCCCCTTTGGTAAGCAAAATGGATGCTAGACTTGTACAATTGTGTGCACATCCTTAAATACATGTCAGGGGCATGGATTTGTAAAGAGGCTTTGAATTTCACGATTTCAAGTTGCACTTCTAATCTTTAAGGCAATTGGAATTCTCTTTCTGTGTTTTTTTTTCCCCCAAGACTATTCTAAACCATTACTATCTACTTGCCTTTTAGACTCAAAGCTCTTGAAGGTTTCCCCTTTCTCTTTGAAAGGAGGCAGATGGCTCTATTGTTGCAATCGGCCTCCACACAGCATGATGGGGATGGCCATTTTTCCTTCTGGAAGGATTGCACTGTCATTTGATGATTGGGGATGTTGATGTTTCTAATCTGAACTTCCAGGAGCCAGCAATGCAATTAAACGGTTCAGATGAACCGTTTCAGTCACGGAGCTCTGGGCTAAGACATTTAATACATCATTTAATTATATCGAGAAACAAACATTCACAGGGCAAGTTAAGATATTAATCATACAAAGATGAAGATATGGAAAAAATCTTCACATTCCCTTGCACATCACGTCTTCATTTCTATCTCTCTCTTTGCTTCTGTCATTTCTCTACCACTACCCTGAAAATCAAAGAGTGCCTTGGGGTTCTGTTCTGAGCCCTCTTCTCCTCTTTCTGCACTTTCTCCTTTAGCTAGACAACCTAGTCCTGAGATTCCCTCTACCGTACTCAAGTTGATCTGATGTATCTCCTACTCGGGGGCCCCCGGGTGAGGGCTAAGGCCTGTGTCCTTAACCTCACTGAAAACCCAGCCCCCACAGAAATATTATTTATTTCTTTATCTCCCAATTTATATGTCCCACCATCTATTGTATACTTGGTGACTTATAGCTCCTTAAATTCAATATGGGTAAGTCTACCCTTTTCACCTAACCTCACCAAGAATCAATTAGTTCCTTCTCCTGTATTCCCTATTCTAGTGGGGGCTACCACCACCCACCCAGTTCAAGCTAGAAATCTGAGAAACCACCTGAACTTCTTGCTTACATCCTTCATATCTAAGCACACCTCCTTATCCAATGACATATTCAGCCATCATTGCATTGTCATCCATACCACCTCCTAATTTGTTGCTTTGATAGGGACTGCTGGGAAAACCCACCCAGGGCCTAGATTAAAGCATCCTTCATCTACACATACTCATTACCACTAAATAAAATTGCCTTGGAACTTTCTCTTATTGTTTTACAAGGCTATTGAATAAGGTATTCAAATCCTACAACCATAAACTATAAAAGAGGCTAATGCAGTCTGACTGAAATCATGCCATTTGAATTTAGGCACCGATACCATGGCTTTGAAATATATGTAAGTTTTGATTGACATGTGAGACATGATCTTTAGAAGGCTGGAGAGTTGTTCTTGCCTAGGGTGCTCCAGACCCTGACCATCTGGCCAATCCAAATACTGAATGTCCAATTACCCTCAAATCAATTAACTTCCCAGCTCCTACATACCTTGACACCTGAAAAAGACTAAGAAATCTCCCCAGCTGATTGTGTAAAAAGCAGCGGAGCGTGGTGAACCCTCTAGCACACACATTAGACCAAGGCAGATTCCGTTGGGTATTTAAAAATGTTCTTTACCAGACAAAGGACCAAGCTTTCTAAGGAATAGTGTGGATTAAGAGCATACACTCAACTCTGCCCAGTCACTATACTTTCCCTTTGTCCCTTTATTGACTCAACCTGGAATTTAAACTCCTTTTTAACAAATGCATCTCCACTTTTGCTAATGGTTGTTGAGTACAATTTCAGTCTCATTCATCCACTGAGCTTGAAAAACCCTTCCATCGTATTTCCCTATATTCATTAAGTTTTGGGTTAGAATGAAAGTTCTATTTCTCTGTCCTTGGTGAGAAAGGCAGAGGGGAGATGCCAATATTTTTATGTGCTTTTGTTTTCCTTATGTGACCTGTTAGAATCAATGGTGATAACAACAGGTATAGTAAACCGCCAGTTCTTTTTTTAAGTAATTCTTTACTGTCGAAAGTATTACATATGTCCCCCTTTTTCCCCCATTGGCCCCCTCCAGCGAACCCCGGCCCCCACCCCTGGCCCTCACTGTTCCATTGTCTATGTCCATGGGCCATGCATATATGCACACAAGGTCCTTGTAAACCACCAGTTATTAACAGAAAATAAGCTAAATAAAGATCAGATGAACCAGCTTTCAATCCCAAATTATAATTAATCAGAAGCCTGACTCAGCAAACATTACTTAAAGTCTCTGGACATCAGTTTCCTTATCTGTATAAGAAGGATCATGGGATTTATTCTAGGAGAATGGATAAATGACAGTTCTTCTAAACATCACCTTATAGACAAGCCTTGAGGTAGAAAGTAAGTTTTGCTAATGATATGGGAACATTATTGAAGGATAAGTCAAAGTTCAGAAAAAAACATATTTAAACAGTAAATTCACATTTGTATTTTTGTAATTAGTGAGCTTTATAGTAAAATATTCAGGATAAATTCAACTATAGATATTTTATGTTTATTTTTCAGAAAGCATGTTAATTTATTTGGTTAAAGAATATCTATTTGCATCCATTTCATTGAAAGAATGAAGAAACATAATTTTTAATTTAAATCTGTGAATTAAGACTGAACCTGCAGATGGTGCTATGATCCCTTCTTAATATTCAGTTGTTTTCTTTTTAGATTAAGTTCTTAGGGAAATATATGGTTCCTTTATTTTGTGTGTTATTGTTTTTCTTATCCAGAAAAAAATTAAATGGAATTATTTCTCTTTATTTTTGTGTTTTATCATTAAAATGGGAAAAATTGCCCTGACCATTGGAAAAATCTGCTGTAGTTACTCTTTGCAAGAGCTATGTGCTCCCTTACATGAAATATAATTTCACTTTTGTGTCTTTTTTCTTTTAGATATTTTTGCTTATCATTCAGCATCAGTTTTTCTGTGACTCTCAATCAACTTAATTTGCTGTTGATGTTGTTAAATAAAATTGCTTCACTGAGAACAGGGTGATAAAAAGCTAAAAATAAAAATTTCCATAAGAGAACCATTTCAACCTCTTGTTTGTAATAATCAGCTAAGAAAAATAACAACAAAAATTTCCCAGAATTAAGCCACAAGAACTCAGGCTGAAGGCAGAGTTGTCAATGGTGAAAAGTTTCCAACATTGTGAAATTTAATTCATTTAAATTTTCTTGTAAAGGTATCATAAAATATGATTAAGCATAGAAGGATCTTCTTTTACTGGATCAGTATGACTGGACAAAGCAAATAGATAGTAGAAGAAAGAAAGGGCCATTGAAGTAGATCTCTCTTGAGGAAGTAAGAACAAAACTGTATATATATATATATATACTGGAAATTTCAACAAATAAAAGTAAGGATAGAATTCAGTTTTTGTTCATAAAATTGTTCATGTGGCTGTACTTTTACCTTGAACTCTGGTTATTAAGCAACTTTGAATGAAAACCCCACAAGTAGAAATGAAGTGTGTATCAAAGCACAGTACTCTATCCATGCTTTCCAACTAGTTCTTTGCAACCACCTTCAAGTGATTGAGTTGAATAGGTTCAAAAGCTGCTGTGGACAAGTGCTGGAGAGGATGCGGAGAAAAAGGAACCCTCATGCACTGCTGGTGGGAATGCAGACTGGTGCAGCCACTGTGGAGAACAGTATGGTGTTTCCTCAAAAAAATTAAAAAAGGAACTCCCATTTGACCCAGTGATCCCACTTCTAGGAAAATATCCCAAGAAAGAAGAAACACCAATCAGGAACTTTCATTTAACCAAGTAATCCCACTTCTAGAAATAAATCCCAAGAAAACAGAAATATCAATGCACCCCTATATTCATAGCAACACAATTCACCATAGCTAAGTTTTGGAAACAGCATAAGTGCCCATCAGCAAATAAGTGGATTAGAAAACTGTGGTACATCTATAGAATGGAACTCTATGCCGCTGTAAAAAAGAAGAAATTCTTACCATTTGCAATAGTATGGATGGACTTGGAGAGCATTATGCTAAGCAAAATAAGCCAGTCAGAGAAAGATAAATATCACATGATTTCACTCATTTGTGGAATATAATGAACAACATAAACTGATGAACAAAAATAGAACCAGAGACAGAGAAGCATCAAATAGACTATACAACCTATGAGGGAAGGAGCGGGTGGGAGGGTGGGGGTAGGTTAAGGGATAAGAGATTAACCAAAGGACTTGTATTTATGCATACGAGCATAACCAATGGAAACAGATAGTAGGGAGGTGATGGCTTGTGCTTGGGGGTGGGGGTGGCTGGGGAGAGGTCAATGAGGGAAAAAGGAGACTCATGTAATTCTTTAAACAATAAAGAATTATTTTTTTTTAAAAAAAAAGCTGGTGTGGGTGTGGGTGTATGCTGGAGAATGGGGGAGAAACATGATAATGCCATGGTAATGCAAAGATTTATAAAAGGATGTGTATGACTTTTGAAAAAGAAGAGAAGTTGAATTCCTGGAGGTGAAAGATCTGGTAACTTAGTTTTCAATCATTTGAGATTATGTGTGAGAGAGTGCATTGGGAAGGAAAAGTGCATTCTATAGAAATGTCACACAGCAGGGGTACTACCACCTTACACTACACTGTGCATGTTGCCCTAGCCTGGGGCCTTTCTGAAACATTTACACTGGGATTAATTTCAACATAAAGGAATTGTAATAAAATGATGGAAAATTGCCTCTCTATATTTTAAAAATTAATATAGATTTCAACATGCTGGCTGATTTGTCTCAGTGGTTAGAGCATCAGCCCATGGGTTGAAGAATAGCAGGTGTAATTCAGGTCTGTACCTCCCTTGTGGACTCTATCCCTTGCCCAGTCGGGGCAAGTGCAGGAGGGAGCCAATCCATGTGTCTCTCACACATCAATACTTCTCGCTCGCTGTCTCTCCCTTTCCCTTTCTCTCTCTCTAAAATATAATAAATAAGTAAATATGTAAATATATATGTATAAATCTCAAAAGAGATTACATAAATCAGGATTTACATAAATAGCATAAAAATAAAATTGGCTTTAGGAGAATTGAGGCTTAATAATAAAAGAGAACTATAAATGAGTAAGCATAACAAACGTGTTTGTTACTTTTCATTTTTTCATTTTTTTTTAAAAAATAATTCTTTATTGTTGAAAGTATTACATATGTTCCCCTTTCCCCCTACTCGCTGTCCCCACACCTAGCCCTAGGCCTTCATCATCCCATTGTCTGTGTCCAAGTGCCATGCATATATGTATACAAGGTTCTTGGTCTATTACCTCCCACTCAGCCACCCTCCCCTCCTTCCCTCTGAGATTCCATACTCTGTTCCATGCTTCCATGTCTCTGGATCCACTCTGTTCACCAGTTTATTTTGTTACTTAGATTCCATATCTGAGTGAAGTTATGTGATACTTGTTTTTCTCTGACTGACATATTTCACCTAGCACGATACTCTTCAGGTCCCTCCATGCTGCCTCAAAAAGTAAGAGATTCTTCTTTTTTACTGCTCCATAGTATTCCATGGTATAAATGTACCATAGCTTTTTTATCCAATCATTGATTGATGGGCACTTGGGCTGTTTCCAAATCTTAGCTATAGTAAATTGCACTGCTATGAACATAGGTGTGCATACATTCTTTCTGATTGCTATTATGAATTACTTAGCATAACAAACATGTTTGTTACTTTTCAAATCGATTCATGCATATAAAATTTCTATTTTTCTAAAGGAAATTGAATGGTTCTGGCTATAGTATTAATCATTTGCTTATATTTTTGTTGCTACTTAAAGAGTAAAATATGCCCAAACCGGTTTGGATCAGAGCATCAATGGCGGACTGAAAGATCCCAGGTTTGATTCTGGTCAAGGGCATGTACCGTGGTTACGGGCACATCCCCAATAGGAGGTGTGCAGGAGGCAACTGATTGATATTTCCCTCTCATCGATGTTTCTAGCTCTCTATTCCTCTCCCTTCCTCTCTGAAAAAAAAATCAGTAAAATAAAAAAATAAAGAGTAAAATATTTCACATTAATCTTGATACCATTTTTAACTACAGAACAGGACATTTTCTCGTTTTTTATTGTTTTATTGCTTAAAGTATTACAAAGAGTATTATATATGTCTCCTTTCCCCACCCACAC